>NW_011888846.1:876036-907655 GCF_000151845.1 Pteropus vampyrus | reverse complement strand
AAATTAATGACACCAAACCACAGGGCCAATTAGCTCAGAGAACACCAAACAGGATAAATACCAAAAATCTACACCTAGGTGTATTATAGTCCAAATGTAGAAAATCAAAGACGAAATCTTGAAAGAAGCTAGAGGGGAGAAAAACATCTTACCTGTAGAGGAAGGGTAAGAATTATTTTGGACTTCTCTCCGGAAGCTATGCAAATAAGAGTGGAGGGAAATATTTTTATCTATATATCTAGAAAGGGAGAAGACTTGTAAACAAAAGATTATAGTATGTGTTCAATAATCGGACTGAGGAAGGAATGTGTAACTGCTAGTTAAGTCAGGCATGTGATAGGATGACAACAATATGTAAAAGAAAAAAGAAAAGGATAATACGGGCAAAAAAACAAACAAACAAACAACTAGCTTCCTAGTTGAACGAGTTACATGAAGTTATATAACAGCTGGATGTTCCCATTCTTACTCAAGTCTTATTTTCCCCATTAAAATCACCTCTATGGAACAACCCAAAAAAGAGCCTTTTGGCAAAGGCATGAATTCTTCTGGAGGAGCCTGTGGCTAAGTGGGGCCCAGTGGTAACCAGAGAAGCCCACGGGGTTGACCCTTTCACAATCGCTTCCCAGTTGCCTGGGTTTTGTAACTCTGGTAATGCTGGGGAGCTCATGAGTTACTACGGCTGAGAACTGATGAAGTAGAAAGCCTAGGTCACAAGGGATCCTGGTGAACACATGGTACAGAGCGAGAAGAGAAAGAAGTGAGGTTGAGAGTAGTGGGGGTGGGGCGATGGACTAAGGGGGGTCGGAGAACTGAGGTCACGATGAGACAGGACAAGGGTGAATATAAGAGAGGCAGGAAATGAAAAGCTTAGGGGATTTTAAGTCCAGCGGTGGAATAAATGTGAGGTAGAGTTCAATCGGTTTGTAATTCTAGGCCAGGTCTCAAAGGACACAGGAAAACGAGGATGTGCACGTTCAAATACACCTGCACTATTGAATATATGAGTCAAATAATGTGTCCTAGCAGTATGGAGCAAGCCTTGCTATTTTCATACATTTGTCTTTTATTGTAGTAGTGATTTTTGATCCTCTGGTACAGATACCTCCAGTCTCCACATCTTATCTATGACACTGGACTATGGCAATTGCTTTTTTATTCTGTAAGAAATTCCTTTTGGAGTGTGGAAAAGAGGAAAGAAAGAATAAACATCTCCACCTCGATAGCAATTGTGGTCAATCAATTGTCTTGTCATTTGCCTTGAAATCTAAATTTGCCAACTCGAAAGCCAGAAGATTCTGAAGCACTCCCAGTTCCAAGCTGGGCAGGCCATTTCAGGAGGAAAGTGACCACCAAGTGGCAGAAAAGGAAAACCCGAGACCCAGTGTGTCTGGGAAATTTGCATGGTTGGCAGCAGAAAGCACAGGATGACAATGGTTGATTATTTAGGATGAGGTTTGAAGCTTGGGAAATGTGAAAAATAACAGGTCACGCTAATCGTTGTCACTTAGATTGGTACTGCCCTTCTTTTAGTTAAATAATTGCCTGTGTGATATGAATTGAGGGGCATCATGAGGAAATGTCATGAAATCTTAAAATAATATAACTGAGAGGACCCGTCAAGATCATCTAGTCTAGAAGTCCCCTCCCTGCACGTGCAGCCCCTGGGGCGGTCTGAGCGACCTTATTCCCATCCAGGTGTGCCGCCCAGCCCAACGACTGTTACCTGCATGGTGCGACAGGAAAAGAGCTGGGAGCACTAAGCGGCCCAACGTCACCATTTCCCAGGCGAAAAACACAGTGAGGTGAAGCAGCTTGGTCAGCTGTTGGGGGCAGAGTCGCAGCTGTGATCGGGACTTCTCGAACCCACTCCTCGACCCACCACATCTTAGTTCCCCCTCCACGGGCTGGGAAGCTCCTGGACCAGCACAGTTATGCTACTATGTCACGGCCTGGTCTGCTAAGACTTACGTTAGATCCTGCCAACTCCCTTCTTAAAACTAAAGGCCTCCCGCCGCAATGACATAAAATCCAAACTTTTTATTATGAGTGACGGAGTGCCCCATGATCTGACCCCCGCTTACCTCTCCAGACTGACGTCCTCCTTACCACACCACAGCCACACAACCTTTTTCCTGTTCCCGCCTCAGCAGCTCTCCGCTTGCTCTCCCCTCTGCCTGGAACACCCGCGCCCAGATCTTGCTCCTTCTCTTCATTCAGGGGGAGGCTCAAATGTCCTTTGCTCAACGGAGCTTTCCCTGCTCACTCCAGCGCTCCACGTCACTGTCATGCTACCTTGCTCTATTTTCTTCACAGAACTCACCACTCTCACAAACAATCTTATACTTGCTTATTGTCTGTCTCTCCCACCTGAGCGTAAGCTGAACCCTTGCCTGAATTGATCCTAGCCAGGTGTGGCACACGGTAGGCATTTCAGTAACTTTATGAATTAATTAGCAATCTCCTATTACAATGTGAAGTGTCTTAGGCAAGTAATATATTAAGTCATTATCAGTTACTAATAGATGGTTGTGAATTTGTTTATCAGCTTCTTTTCTGAGCACCAGCTACCAGAGATTCATGACTCCCTCTAGCAGCTGAGTGGGGGAACAAGAGAGGATTAAATAGGGCTGCAGACTGGGAAAGAGGTTTAGTTATGGGGAGGGAGGGGAAAGAGAGGCTCAGGTGGGAGACATGGGCAGGTAAGGAGGGGACACGTGAAGGGGCTTCTGGAGAGGAGTGTGCCATCGTGACCACCTTCCCTCTCCTCACCGGGGCACTCAAAGCTGCCCCTTCGCCATTCACAGAGGGGACAGCAGCACATTTGTTCCAACTTGGATGTCACCTTCTTTCAGTGACATCACCTGTGCAGCACACAACACAATCCTGCCTGGACTGTCGGGATTCTCATCACTCTGTACCACTTGCTAGGAGGAAACTCAGAGAAACCACATAAGCAATTACTAGATGGAAGCTGGAAGAAAAATCTTAAAAAAAAAAAAATGATGTCTAAAAACTCTTCCTGACGCCACTCACAGGGGAGGCTGGAGAAAGGAAGATGGGAGGGACAGTGACAGGCCCAGGGAATGAGGGGTTTTGGCAGAAATGCACTTTTAGGAACGAAATCAGAACAATGATAAAGGCTTGTGGAAAGGATTAGCAACAATGACAGCTGTATTCGGGAAGGAGAAATGAATAAATCTTAGAATCGCCCATAACATCTAGGTGGCAAGCACTAACAGAGCACTTCCAAAAGTTGGCACGAGTCACAGCTGTATGGCTAGAAAAGACAAAGGGTGGATTTGCCCAAGTTTCTTATCCTCTCAGATTCTCCGCTGGATTCCTCTCGGTTCTGTAGAAATAGGGCTGTGCCCTTCCCATCTAATTATTCTGCAGGCCTGTGGCACAGACTTACATAAGACACATACCAAAAAAAAAAAAAAAAAAAGGGATTTCTGGGAAGCAGATCTTGAACGTTTATTTTTTTAAAACTGCATTGCTAAATTTAGAGAAATGATCAGAAGACACCCCCACTCCGTCACATGCACACATCTCTGTCTAGTGTTCTATGC
This sequence comes from Pteropus vampyrus, assembly GCF_000151845.1. NCBI lineage: Eukaryota > Metazoa > Chordata > Mammalia > Chiroptera > Pteropodidae > Pteropus > Pteropus vampyrus. The sequence goes on along the minus strand of NW_011888846.1, from coordinate 904,083 downwards.
ACGTTTAGATGTTCTTGGCATTTCGTTTTTTTTATCTAGTTTAGGCAAAGGGCCTTGCATTTGTCAGTAAAGGTTCTTTCTGTAAGGATCGTTTGCCTCCCCCCTCCCTCCTTTTTTATGGTGAGGTGATGACTTAGACTAACATGAATCAACGATGAAGCAGGGCATGACATGTCTTCACAGGATCAGAGATTTGGGAAGTGCATGGTTCATGAGAAAACACATTCCTCCGTTGAGGGCCTGGGGAGGTTTGGGGTAATTCCTGATAGTCACAGGGCACTGATCTCTGAAATGTCAAGCTGGAAATAAGCAATTGGCATCAGATTCATGCTATTGGCGCGGTCATGTTTTTCCCCCATTACCTGGAAGCAGGAGGCTCTGTGGTGACCCCCTGTGGAAAATGCACAGTAAGGAGATGCCCAGATTCTAATTCCAGATGTGCTATGAGTCAAATGTTTCTTTTGGTCTCATTTTCCTCATTTACAAAACGAGAGGGTTGGGCCGCATCAGCCTTTCCCAAACCAATACACAGCCCTCTAGCGGGAATACACAATCACACTTTCGTCCCTTCTTTTGGTCATTTGCAGAGTTCAAAAGCACTTTACAGACTCGGCATGTTCTGTATTAAAAAAATAACATTGTTGCTCATGCTATTTTCCAAACTCATTTGGCCATGAAACAGCCCCTGTGCCCCTCTTCCTTCCCCCTCCCTCAACTTAACCTCTATCTCATTAAGCCCTGATGTTTCAAGGAACCCATTTGTATAAATTCTAAAGTAGATGACCTTGTATGTGACCTTACAGTCCCCTTTTAGCCCGGATTCAGCTCATTTCTGCCATGAGGGCCCACTTTTTGGTAAATTATACCCTGCTATAAGCTGCTTGCAGTCAAGGACAGTTTTGGTCCATGGGATAGAAAAGCAGATTGCCTAGTTAGCTGATGACATCGCCAAAAGCTGATGATCTTAGCCAAAAGACCGAGAAGCGAATGACGACGTCATTGTGAAGGGTGAGTGTGATGCCTTGTGAGTCAAGGACCGATTATAGTTCATCGGCTGATAAAGAGCTTGCCTAGAGTCCTTTGTTGCTTACTTGTGAATTCAGCAGAAACATATGGATTCATGGTAAAATATTAATGGGAGATTGTCACTACTTCCCCAACAACTGCCCTAAACGCTGGGCTGAGAGAGCTCCCCCTGGTTCTAGAGAGAGCCACGATCAAACGTGGCTGCCTGGGGTAAGACGATAGTCATCAAGGATGATGTAGATAGTGTCAGGGGCTTTTGCCCGTGAATGTCATGTTCGATGTCATTTGGGGAAAATAAAATTTAATTGAGAACAAGGAGACTCTTGTTGGATGGCGGAGCAGCTTAAAATCTGTTCCAGTATATTTTATCAAAACATTTGTCTGATTTGGGATTCTCTCTTCTGGGCAAGGCAACTGCAAATCTGCCTCAAGCTTTACAGCTAATGGTACCACCCACCAAGTCTCCATATGGCCCCGTGACTAAGGACATTTGTTATAACTTTAAAGTGGCTACTAACTGTGCCATAGGCACAATAGTACATGGTATCGAGCTATTAATGACTCAGGCGCAAAAGCTACAGAGGAGAAAAAAAAAAAAAAGCTGGCGGAAAAGATGCTGCTTCAGGATGCACGAATGACAGATGGCTCGCCCATGGCAGGTGGAACATCTAAACACCAGCTCACCTTTAATGAACGCTCAGGAAGACAGGCTTTCTCTGCTCTTCCAATAGTGCTAACAGATGACATTTGACGGGAAGAACAGTAAGCGAGAAGACAGAAAATGAAACGAAGATGTGGGGAGGCTGTGGGAGGGAAAGATGATGAGGAAGGCAATTTATGAGTGCTCAAACCTCGAGATAAAACTGAGCGAATGTGGACTGGAGCGGATTTCAGGAGTGGAGATGGATGCGATTTCAACTATTTGCAACTGAAATCTACCCCTCCCTCCCCCCGCATGTGCAGCAGCAGGAAAGACGGAATATTGTTGCCTAAAAAGAAGGGAGATGTTTGGGAGCGAAGCGAGAGAGAGAGAAGTGACAGCTATCGTGCCACTGCGTGTTCCAGACGAGAAGCCCACCTGAAAGCACGTGCTCGGGGAGCCACGCTGAGTGCACTCGGGGACGGAGACTTCGATTTCCTAATTAGCCTTTCTCGTCTCATTTCTGTGACTGGGGTGGCCCACTTTACGTAACTGGAGCTTTGACAGTCCCGTGTCTTTCAGGGAGACATGGGAGAGCCGGGAGGCAGTATTCCGCTGCTCGGAGGCGGTGCCGGTACACTGGATGCTCGGGGTCCAGGGCCCAGAGCGCCAGGAGGGTCAACCAGTTGCTAAGTTTTACCTTCAGACCTGCCTTTCTGGTCACTCCCTACCTTCTCCCTGTCTTGCCCTTCCTCTCCCAAGTCGTCTTTTTCTTTCTCGCTGAAACCTCATCTTTTTCTGTTCCTTCTCCTTTCCCTCTTGGTCCTGCTTCCTCACGGTCCCCGCCCCAGACCCACCTCTTCAGCACCGCGGCTCATCTCATCGCTACCACCTCACCAGGACTTCACACAACTGTGTCTTTGTCCGTACCCTGCCATTGCGCGTGTAAACTTCCAATCTCAAGGAATTCCAGCCACTTTTTTGCTTTTTTTCTGCTTGGATAACTGATTGCTAGAGAAGAATCCAACCACCTCTGCTTCAGTTGAGTCTTCTGTTGTGCCTGGCATATCTTTCCCTGCAGAGGTGACCTGACGTTTTCACCCCTTTCCCAAGCCCTTTCTAACTCCTGCTGTCCCCCACCTAGCTCCGTCTCAGCAGATGGCCTTACTTCTATATGCACACAGGGTGACAGAAATCAAAACCAGGCATCTGGATCTTGTTACTTGAAAGGCCCTTTCAATCAACGGAGTACCTTGATGAACTTGGATTTGCAAAGGAAGGCTTAGAGCAGCAGAAGGGAACAGGAGCTAGGGACAGTTGCTTGGCATGATAGAATGAGAAAATGTTAGCATCCCAAGGATAACAGAGGGAAGAAGGAGTAAAGAGGAGAGAGAAGAGGTGAGGGTGGGGGTTGTGGGGGTTGGGGAGCCAACAAGTTGGCCAAAGTAAGCTGACACTCTTGGGTGATGAAGCCAGTGAGAAACGCCAGTGGGGAAAACTAAAAGGCTTTTAAGAACTATAGTGAGTTATGTTAAGTTGGAAGCTGTTCATGTTGTTAGGATAAATACCTCTCCTTTGCTTCCCATCAAAAGCCTCTGTCAAGTCCACCACAAATACAAGTGCTGTGTGAGAACGCTGCTTTGTAGGACAAGGCATAGGCATCAAGAGTGCCCACGGGACGCAGGGGGTCTCTCAGAAGAACCAACTCAGTGAAAGCCAGCACTGAGACCCAGAGGAGCCCACGGAAATTCCAGCCCAGGAGTCTAGAAATTCTGAAAGGCTTTGAGATTTTCACAAGGTTTGGAATAATACTGAGGCAATTTAATCTCAATTAAATTGAGAGGGGCAGAGAGGATCTCAGTGAATGGATATCCGAATTAAAAAGAGAAAAAAAAAAAAAGGCCTTCAAGTGTAAATTTTTTTCACTCTCGTCTCCATTCTATAAATACATCTCCAGCTCTCTATGTTACTTCAATCTTATTCATCTCAAAGAAGAGGCAGTGTGACATGCTAGAAAAAGGAGGAACCTAGATGGATCAGGAGAATAAGCAGCTTCTGGCTATTAAATATGAAGGAGAAAAATTAACCTTATGAAATCGAACTTTAATAGAACTAAAGTGCAGTAAAACCATGAGAAACATTTAGGAAATATATCTGAGGTTATATATTACAATATGATCATTTTAAATAAACTTTTATACCCATTCCCTTCTCCAAAAAAGGTCAATTTTTCATGTTTACAGTTTTGCTTTGAAAAATAACCAGAGCAAAGCAATAAAATGCTAAAATATTAATTTCTACTCACACCCTCTGTGCCAATTTGTAGAAAACAATTCTGGAAAAGGGTTTTGATGATGTGATTTTCTCATCAATAAATATTTGTGAAACTGAATTACTAAACTTCAATATTTCAAGAATTGCACAAGCACCAACAAAACCTTTATAGACATTGGAGGGAGGAGAGTGGATAAATGGTCAAATAAATCATGTCCGTTGACTACCTTCCTGTTGTACGTATGTAGATTTCTGTTACCATGGTGAGCAGTGATCAGATTTTTCCATTACAAAAGCAGTATATTTCTAAGTAAATGAGGTGGTTTATCACTTATTCTTTAAAAGACTCTTCTTTGTCCCATGTGCATCCATATGTTCACTGCAGCATTATTTACAATAGCTAAGATATGGAGACAACCTGAGTGTACATCAATGGATAGATGAGGAGGTGGTACACATATCCAATAGACTATTACTCGACCAGCAAAAAAGAATGAAATCTCGCCATCTGCAACAACATGGATGGACCTACGAGGTATTGTGCTGAGTAGAGTATGTCAGAGAAAAACAAATGCTATATGATTTCACTTATATGTGACGTCTAAAGAACTGCATAAAGGAACAAACAAAACAGAAAAAAACTCAGATATAAAGAACGTTTTGATGGTTGCCAGATGGGAGGAGGTTTAAGGGATGGGTGAAAAAGGGGAAGGAATTAAGGAGTGCAAATTGGCACTTATAAAAAAGTCACAGGGATCTAAAGTACGACACAGGGAATACAGTCAACGATATTACAATAATTATGTATGGTGCCGAGTGGGTACTAGATTTATCAGGGTGAAAACTTTACAAGTTATATAAATGTCTAATCACTATGTTGAACCCCTGAAACTAATATTGTATGTTAACTGTAATTGAAAAATAAAAATTAAAAAAAAGAATTCATCTGTCTCTAAATGCATTAAAGTCACAGTGAGGGAATAATAATATATAAATCCACAAAGAACAAGAGAACAATAGAAGGAAAGGATAGATAAGAAGATTTGGCAGTTTCAGAAGATCTGAGTTTAAATACCAGATGGAGAAGCAGTGACAGACACCACAGAGTGCAGTAAGCACCAGCCCACATGCCTTCAGAGAAAAAGGTAAGTAGCCTAATAGATTCGTGGAAAGGCTTAGCATCTGAAGATGCAGGCAGCACCAAAGAGGAGGGTGAGGTGTGGGACCGGAAATAGGGGCTTGCTTGGCCAGAATCTGTAAGGAGCAGTTAGATCCTTCAGACCTTCTTTCTAAAACTACACAGCCAGACAAACAACCCCTGCAAAAAGTCAAAAGTTGGTTCACCAGTAAAATTGAATAAGGAGGATTCCAGGCATGGAAACGTCAGGCACCGAAACAGGAGAATTCAGTGAAAGTTTGCACTTTAAACAATGAAACCTTCAATTTCCTTTTCCTACCTTGCTCCTGAAACATATTTAATGATTTCAAATGTGCAATAGAACAGATACAGCATATTTTACTCAACCTTTCCACTAGGTTAGACTTTAATGTTGTTTGCAATCCTTTGGCATTATAAATAAGACTGCCATGGATTTCTTAATATCTAAATTTTAATTTAAATTTTGGATTATTTCCCTAGGATGGATATTTCCTTAGGATTATTTCCAAAACTGTAAAGATGGGAGCAAATCTGATTTACATTTTCATAATTCTGGGTAGATTTTACAAAAGTCAACTTTCACAATTACTCTAATTCATGATACATCCAAGCACACAAGCACAAACTTATTTACTCACACATTCACCAGCATTTTATATTTTTACTGAACATCTTTTGCTAACTGAGGAGGAGGAAATGTCTTTGTATATCATTTTCTGTTTGTTTGTAAGGATTTCATTTTAATGAATCATCTGTCCATCAATTCTGCTTTTTTATCCACGTAGAGCTTAGTGCTTTTCTTATCACTTCGTGAAACTTCTCTGTATCGACCCTGTGACAGTTACTTGCATTTTAGTTTGTTTACTATATCGAAGTTTTAAAACCATGTAATCAAACCTGTTGATCCTTTCCTTAGTAATTTATTACTTCATAAGCACATATTCCTACAAAGGTGATAACCACTTAAATTCCTGTTCACTATGATTAAGGTTCGTAAGTCCATAGTAAAATAAGTTCAAGGTTGGTTGAGTGCCTATGTTCCAGGCACTGGAGGTTCAAGATGGATAGGAGAGTTGCCTGCCCTCCACAAGTTCATACAACCGATGTGTCCTACAAATTGTTAGCCCATCCTCGCACTGTCATCATGCAGAATGCTCTCTTTTCTCACTGACCTCATAGGTCACGAACACCTCTATGTAAATAGATTCTCTATTACAATGCCAATGGCACTTTTTCACAGAAATAGAACACTCCTAAAAAATCATGTAAAACCACAAAAATCCCAAATGGCCAAAGCAATATTGAGACTGAAAAACGAAGCTGGAAGCATCACACTTCCTGATTTCAAATTATATTAGAAAGCTATAGTAATCAAAATAGTATGGTATTGTCATAAAAATAAACACATAGATCAATGGAATAATAAAAAAAAAAAAACCCTAGAAATAAACCCAGACATACACGGTCAGTTAATTTACAACGAAAGAGCAAAGAATACACAATGGGGAGAGGATAGTCTCTGCAACACGTGGTGTTGAGAAAACTGGACAGCTTCATGCAAAAGCATAAAACTGGACCACTATTGAATACTAGACACAAAAATCAACTCGAAAGTGGATTAAAGACTTAAATGTAAGACCTGGAACCATAAGACTCCTAGAAAGAACATAAGCGGTAAGCTCATTAACATCAGTCTCTGAAATCATTTCTTTGGATTTGACACCAAAGCAAAGTCAACAAAGGCAAACAAACAAGTGAGACTACAAACTAAAAAGCTTCCACACAGCAAAGGAAGCCATTGACAAAATGAAAAGGCAACCTACAAAATGAGAGGAAATATTTGCACATTAGATAACTGATAAGGGATTAACATCCAAACTATAAAGAACTCACACAGCTCAATAGCAAAAAACCCAAGAAAAATCATATTAAAAATGGGCAAAGGATCTGAATAGACATTTTTGCAGAGAAGAAATACAAATGGCCAAGAGGTCCAGGAAAAGGTGCTCAGCGTCACCCACCATCAAGGAAGTACAAAACAAAACTGCTCTATAATCTCACACCTGTTGGAATCAACAAGTTCTTAAATCTGAAGCAAGTCTCTTATAGTCTTGCTGCCATTATCATAATTGCACCCACCTTGGCTTGTCAGTTAATTTCTGCCACGTGGCCCGCTTTTCCAAAATCCTATCATCCCATTGCTATGAGGGAGTCCCACTGTGTAACCATGAGTCCCAGCCCACAAAACACAGCTACTGCTGAGCTTCTCAGTGACGCTGAAGTCCTCCTCACCATTGTGTTCCTTATTGCCTTGCTAACTGGAGTGACCTCTGGTCCCTCCTGAGAATCAGGTCAGCTAGTGAGTGTTCTGGTCATATACAGCAGACCCGATCCAGCAGACACAGTTCTCTGAGCCGATTCCTTCCTCCCCCATTTGCTACAGTAGTTCTTGCATTTTTACGTCACTTTGTGTAGGTCATCGCTTTTTCAAACCCTCTAAGAGCTATCGCAGCCACTATCTAGAGTCATCTCCCAGGCCCTTGCTGGGGTATTAACTTATGGCGGTGGTGGAGGGCTCCCATATCCACTAACTCTCCTTTAACCGACTTTATATTCTACGCCCCACCCCCCCGGTCAAATACTTTCTGGGTCCTTCTTAGACATGCTCTCCCAGCTTCTCCCAATAAATGTATTCTAGGTCCTGAGGCCCCTTCAACATATAATATCACCTCCCTCTTGGCTGGTCCAGCACTTTTCTGATTAAGCTATGGTGAGATTTGATGCTAGTTATGAGTCAGGTGACTGGGAGGAAAAATGGGAGCATATCTTGAAAAAGACCTTGCACTGTTTTATAAGGTTTTATTTGAAGTCTCTTTGTAGTCTTCAAGCAAGCCGGGATAGGGGGCTCTATTTTCAATAATGAGAAACAGGCCACTTCTTCAGGATCAGAGAGTTCAGGGGAATGAAAGATTGGAGCACAGAAATGCAGAACTACATCTATCACAAATCTCAGGGTCACACTCTTACTCCATTTAAGGCCCCAACTTTGTCTTAAGCGGCTGGCCTCAGCTGAGAACTCAGCCTTCCCAGAGCTTTGCACTATTGCAATTAAGGCTCGTGCCTGAGCTTCAGCTGTTTCTGCCCCAGCCTCATCCCAGCTCCGGGAGTTAAGGCCTTCTGAGGCTCATGCTTTGCTTTAAATTTTTGACCAGTAAACCCAAATATGTAATGCTGTGTCTTCAATTATCCAGTTCCAGAGGCCTTATAGTTATTTTTTTCCCACACCTCTCAAACGCGGAGACATTGCACACAATATTCTTCGACCCGAACCCGCCCCAGCGCATTACAAACAGAAATCTTAGCAATCACGCTGTGAGGCAGAGCAAGGATGATCAATTCTCTACCTACCTTCAGCTGTGGGGTTCTCACTGCCGTCCGGCCAGAAAGCAAGCCAGCTCCAGGATGGCGTCCTCAGGGCCGGCTTCCTAAAAGCACCTCTGATGCCGGTTGTCTTAAGTTGGGTTCCGGAGCCGCTAGAACTGAGATGGGGAAATAAAAAAAAAAAAAGAAGAAGTCTTCTAAGTGATTGAGGCAGTGCTCCCAGCATAAGAGGAGCGAAAGAAGCAGAGTGAGACGGAGTAGAACGCTTAAGCGGGAGTGTGGTACCTGAGGAAGACGTGTCAGTTTGATTCCACAGCGAGGCCGGCATCACACCACAGAACTAAGCCCAACTGAGCGCTGGGGGCCAGGTCTTTGTACCACCACGTCTGTTGCCATTCGCTGAGATTTGTCCCGCGTGGTCGGGGGTGGTGCCTCCTGGGCAAGGAGATCTCTGATTGGCTGAGGACTATTTTCAAGCGTAGGGGCAGCTGTGGATTGTTATCAGACAATAGGAATCGTAGCTCGGGGGTGGGCCCGCTGTTTGTAAAGAAGGTTCAGGTGGGACACTAAGAGACTCCCTTACACTAACATTAGTTAGTGAGTGTGTGGCAGAGGCTACGTTCTTTTCCACTGACTGTCGCATTTAAACTTGCCAGCAACTCCAGGGCAGAGGTATTAAGATTGTCTCCACTTTACAGATAAAGGAAATTAACCTTGAGAGTTTAAATGACTTGTGGTTACATAATGAGGGTCTGCGTTTTCAGGTGTGATAAACGTATAGATAAGAAGGCATTCCTCAGTTTACATATTTGTAGAATGGGTACACGCAAAACCTATTCATGTTCTTATCTTTGGAAGCTTAAAGTAGGGGCTCTGGAGTTAGCCAATTGGATTCAAATCCTGAGTTTTAAGTGCTTTGCATTAGAATTTCCTCTTAAATATAATTGTGAATCTTATTCCTTAAATATTCTTGATCTCATATATTGACTTTATGTGTATCAACTCCGTTACTCATAATATTCAATTAGTTGAAACATATTTCCTAACTCCTTTGAATAATAGGTGCTAAAAAATTACTAAGAAATTCTCCATTAAGTAATGGAAAAGCCCGGAAAAAAAAAAAACAGTCTAGACATGAGATTAATAATTTATTTAGCTTTGGCTGTGTGTTATAAACACTTTATATCCATTTTCTCATTATGAAGCAAGTACTAGCATCATATCGTATGATACGGGTAAGAAAACTGAGACTTTGGGAGGTTTATTAACTTGCTCCAAATCACAGAACTAGGAAGAAATGGGTCTGGGAATTGAACCTAAACCACCATCTGACATCAAAACTACTATTGGAAGTTAACGAGAAGATGACACAGCGTAGACGCACATATTCAGTAACAATGAGTGATGCAGGTTTCAGTACCGGTAAAGAAAATTTTCCACTTTCTCAACTCCCTTTCACATGAGCCAAATCTGAAAGCTGTGAAGTAGACGGAAAATTTCAAAAGCCACTTTTTCACCTAGCACATCACTGCGCAGGAGACATTCCTAAGACAAGAAATAAGAACCATTAATAATGACCTGCTAAAATAAAAAGTATTTTTCTAGAGGCAGCGCCCTGAGCTGACGCAGGATCGAGTGATTCTGACTCCACAGCTTGAATGAAATCATGAAATCAGGTTCTCTGGCCTAAAAGAGGACGAGGTTTTGTGGCTGGGGTGGGTATCTATTACCATGGAAACCACGCCAGCCATTTGCCCTGGATGTTGGTCTCTGCCAAATGCTATTGAGATTTTCCTTGCTCCCTCTCCCTGCTCACCACCTCCCACCGCCAATCAATAAATCGCTTGCTGAACCCTCTGTGCTCTGTTTCTTGGGATCACTCTTAGAAAGGAAGCTACGTTGCTCCACTATCGTTATCTCCCTTCTGTTGCCTTCAGATGCATTACTTAGCCTTTCTCGGCATCGATTTCCTAATTTAAGAAATAGAATAACTCACTTCTTTGAATTGTTGTGGGTGGTGTATTTACTTTATACATAAATACATTTAAGTGTGTGTGTTTATGTGTGCGTGTGTGGATACTCGCGCGCACATGCCTGGGACAAAAACGTTTCTGAATAAATTCAGATACCTTCCCCACACCTCATCCTATTAAAAGTAGAAAGAACTAGGGGAAAGGAATATTACTTCCCTGTGCAAAAGCCTCAGCCATCTTTCCCATGACATTTCACCTCTCACTAGCCATGGACCATGATCAGCATTTGCTCATTTTTATGTTCTTCTCATCCTCCTCTCTCTACTTCTACTGGTCTCTCTCGATTTTGCCCAAATCTGATCCATCACTTTAGTCTCAGAGAGTGTGGAAATTCTATGCAAATCAAATCTCAGAAAATTATAGGAATTGTGAGTATTCCATTCCTTCAAAGTATTTTATCGCTTGTTGTGGATAAAACTCAAATTTAAAAATGTTCCTTAATGTTATCCAACTGCCTATTTTAAGTGTACAACTTGACGGCTTCTCACAAAGGGCACATACCCATGTAACTATCTCTCAGCATGAAATAGAGTATTATTAATACCCAAATAGCCTCCTCCATGCTGTCTCCCTAACTTCCGCCTCCTTCTCCACTGTCCTGATATCTAATATCATAGATTAGCTTTTTCCCTTTTAAAAACTTTATGTAAGTGGAATCATATAGTATGTATTCTTTTGTGTATGTCTTTTCATCAATATTATGTTTGTGATATTTATTCATATTGTTGCATGTAGCAGTAATTCATTTTTATCCTTTCTTTATAGCATTCAATCATGAATACTCCACTATTTGTTTATCTATTGTACTGTATAGATAGGCATTTGAATTGTTTCCATTGGGCTAAGCAGGGTATGTGCTGGGAGGTTCCTCATCTGAATCACATGCATCTTATCAATCTCTGGCCCAGGCGATGGACAATATGACTGCAGAGTTTGGTACAGTGTGCTGGGATGTGGACATACACTCATTTTTCTCCCTTGGCTACCTCTCTCCAAGGCTAGCACAGCTTGGTCGGAGAACTTTCTTGAACTTATTGCTGCAGAATTACAACAACAGTCAGTTACTCAAATGTCTCATGGAGTTACATTAAGAGGTCCTTAAAATAGCAATATGGACTATCTGCCAGTTATTTTTATTCTAACTTTAACAAAGTGTTCAGAAATTTGAGTCGACCTCACTCTCATGCTTCTCAATGAACAACTAAATTTGAAGCTTTAGGGTAAAGAAAAACTCATATAAGACCTAGATATTCAAGCATTTATGGTGAAATTGAAACTTTTCATAATACAAATCAATAAAAATGATTCTTACAATTTGTTTACTACGAACCAAAATGGACAAGATTTTAGTCAGTGTCGTTTATTTAACTTCGATTTCAGGCAATTAATTTCATTGACCTTTTTTTGACTATGATCAAATTTACTACGTATTTGATGAAAATGTTCATTATATTATTTTAGAATTATTTTTTTATATAACAAATAGTTTTTTAAAATTTTCCTCAGCAAATTACTATTAATTGTGAAATTTGCAGCATATCTTATTTCAGTCTGTCTGTTTCTCCCACTGTTCGGGTCATACTAGTAACTTCTGCATTTCCATTTGATTCTCCACCAGTATTATGCCTTTGTTTTAAATTTAAAAATCTGTCCATACTTATTTTAACCTGAAAAAATAATTTAATTGTATTATAATGAAAATAATATGTGTATGAATTTAGTTACTAATTATAATTTATGTAGATACCACTGTAACCCATGCTGTCTGCATAAAATATTCAAATAAATGCATTATGTTACATTGGTGCTTAGGGGAAAATCATTCAAATTGAATCAAAGATTGACACCAACTGAATCAATACTAGACCCAGTTGTAATACTAGAAATGACACAATGCTACAGTAATCATATCTGAGACAACATGACAGTAAAGTGAAATATGATCCTACCAAAACAATAACGCTGTGTTTAATGGGGAAATATTTTACACTGCTGCAGTTTTAAAATTCAGTAAAATTAAATAAGTTTAAAAATTTAGCTCTTCAGTTGTACTAGCCACATGTCAAGTGCTTAACTGCTACCTGAAGCTAGGAAGAAGGCAACTTGTGCTAGACCTGTATCTCTCCTATTCCTTTTTCTTTATAGCTAAGAATCTGCCTCCTCATAGCTGACTGGCCATCTTGTTAATTTTCTCTCTTTCTCTCTCTCTGCCATCTTGCACTATCTTCTGTGCACTGCTGTAGACTGAATGTTCAAACACCGCCCCCCGCCCCCACCTCCTCCAAAGTCATATGTTGAAACCTAATCCCTAATGTGAGGGTGTCTGGAGATGAAGACTTGCAAGGTGATTAGATCAGGAGGATGGAGCTATCATAAATGGGATTAGTGGCCTTATTAAAGAGACCCCAGAGGGCTCCCTTGTGCCATGTGAAAAAAGGCTGTCTAAAATCAGGAAATGGGCCCTCACCAGATGTCAAATCTGCAGGCACCTTGATCTTGGACTTCTAGCCTCCAGAACTGTGAGAAATAAATTTTTGGTGTTTATAAGCCACCCAGTCAATGGTAATCTATTATAGCAGCCTAGACAGACTAAGACATATACCTAAGCGCAAATTCTTGGCTTGGTCTCCAACAATATGCCACTGGCCAGAAATTGGCAAGATCCCAAGATCTGCACTATGGTTTAGGGAAAGAACAGAGCTGAGTGGTCTTCAGGCTTTGCTGCATGTCCCAACCTAGGTTTACCGGGGCACTGCATTTTTATATTTAGTCAGGACTCTCCGATGCAAGTGAACAAATTCATTGGAAAGTATGTAAGGGGGAAAAACGAATTTATTGGCTCATATAATCAAACTATGGAAAGGGCAGGCATGTAGCTATTCTCCCCTTGGGGATGACGAGAACTGGATAAATTTGCCCTCCGGACTCTAGAATTGCTCTTAATTAAATCACTCTCCCAGCTCCTACTTATCTCTAACTCCATCACTGAAAATTATCCCCAGCATTTACTGAAATACAGAAATGTGTTAATTTTGTAATTAGAAATAGACTCAGTGGAGATATAATTGCTCTCTTTAGATATCTGAAGGGCTGTCATTTCTAAGATGAACTTTCTATACTTCTCTCAGTCAAAATCAAGACTGAGTAGACTTAACTCTAGGCCAACTTGGGGCTCAGTCTAGAGAAAGCATTTTTAATACCTAGAGCAGTCAGATGGTAAAATGGAATACCTAAAAAACTGTGAGATTTCTTTGACTCAAATCACTTGAAGTGTCTAGGAAGAGGTTAGGTGGCTCTCTACGTGAGTTTGCTGTATTAAGTTGATGACTGAAGATGACTTTCAAGGTTCTTCTCTTCTCTGGGTTTATGAGATCCCATAAAGATGGAATTACGTTTGTCTTGTCTTATTCATCAGTTGACCATCTATCAAATGCATATTCTAGGCATTGGCCTGAATACATGCGAGACAAGAGCCTCCAAATACTCAGAGTATCAGGGTAGTTTGGGGAATTAGAGAGATCAGCATAGTGCTAATGAGCAAACCTATGTATGTTATTGCAAGGTTCTACGGTGATCTGAAGCTCTTTCTTGGGCCATATTCACAGTCCGTGCTTTATTCAGCTTCATATTTTCTCTTTAGCAAGGTACTATGAAGAGTCTGTAGGACATTGTTATCCTCGCTGACATTATCTGAGGACAGCTAAGGCTATACATTAGCACACTCCTCTCTTTTCCAATAATAAATGGCCTCAAAATTATTATAGCCCAAGAGCTGTGCTAAGAAAATTTAGCTTCTTTAAAATTTTGCTTTCAGAAAAGTTTAATACATCTGTATGCTATTTGAAATTCACACTGCTTTGAAGTTGAATTTGTGATTATTCCGCTGAGTCTACATTAAAATAATTCCCTGGTTGTATTTATTATGCTCAGGAGATTTCACGATTTATTATTAAACCTCTTAGAGTTAATTATATTTATTGCACCGGTCTTCTCAGAAGGAAGCTTGGGAATTGTCTTTCTCGTCCTTAATTAGGAAATCATAGAATGCAGTTCTGCGGACATGGGCATTGTTTCCCTTTGCTCAATAAGACTGACCCTCCAAGTTTATTAAATAAAACTCTCTCTTGATACCAGATAAAAAATTTTTAACTTTGCTGTAAAATGTAAAAGGATATTCTTTTAAATAGCAGACCAGCTTTACTCCTTAATTTCTGGTTCTTTATTTCACATTTTTAAGGGCAGAAGGTTTTTTTTCCTCTGCTGAAAACATACTTTTCTTTTTAAATAATGAAATTGTCTTGTAAGTTGTAAATGTTCTGTTAGTTTGGTAGGGCTTTCGTAACCAAATACCACAATGGGTGTCTTAGATGATAACAGAAATTTATTGTCTCACAGTTCTGGGGGTTAGAAGTCAGCCATTGAAGTGTGTGCAGGGTTAGTCCTCCCGGGGGATGTGAAGGGCATTCTGCTTCCAGACCTCTCTCCTTGGCTCGCTGATGGCCATCATCTCCCTACACACGTCTGACTGTGACCAAATTTCCCCTTTTTATAAGAACATGTCATTATTGGATTAGGACTCACCCCAGTGACTTCGTTTTAACTTGATTCACTCTGTAGACTGTCTTCAGGTAAGGTCACATTCTGAGGGACTGGCGTTAGGACTCCAACAGTATCTCTTTTGTGGGGACACAATATAACTCGTAACAAATGTCATCAAGTAAAATGTCCTACAACATGAGCTACTTGTCCAGCAATGCTTTTGAGTTATTAAAAGGAGCTGGAGTTATCTTTGTAACCAATTTTCCTTATTTTTCCCCCACACGTTAAGTGGAAAAGATAACATAATCTCAAAATATATAAAATTGGTCAAAAGCAGAGAGAAATAGATAAGTCCATAATCATAGTGGGAGCTTTTTATACATACCTCTTTTAGTAATTAATAGAAGAAGCAGACAAAAATTTAATAAGGATATAATACCAGGAAAGAATAATCAAGAAACTTGACCTAATAGACGAACATAGAATGCTCTGAGTACCTCAGAAAATCCTTTCTTTTCGAGCACACAAGAAACATCTAAAGAAAATGACTATAAACTGGATCACAAAGTAAATCTCATCAAAGTTCAAATGAATGAAATCTTGTAGACTAGACAGAGTATATTATTAATCCTAATACAGTTAAGCTAGAAATCCATTATAAGAAATAACCAGAAAATTCTCATATACTTGGAAATTTAGCACATATCCTACTAACCCCTGGTCAAAGAAGAAATCATAAAGGAGTTAGCACATATTTTGAATTGAACAATATGGAAGTATTATATATCAAAATTTGTACAATTTAGCTAAAGAAATCCTAAGAAGGACATTTACAGCTTTATTCTGTTCATTAGAACACAGTCCCTGAGTCTAGCTCACACAAAAGAAGAGAAGACTTAGGCTCCACATTTTGAAGGAAGGAGTGTCAAAGAATTTGTGGTCATATTTTTAAAATTTTTATTTAAAAACAATTTTTTATTCTTTTTTTAAATTTCAGCTTTACCGAGGTATAATTAACATAAAAAATAGTAAGATATTTAAGTTTTTTGTTTTGCGTTGGAATTTTGTTTTATTTCTTTTTTTGAAAATTCCCCCCCCCCCCGGTTTATTGACCCCTTCCTTCCCTTCCCTTTTTTTTTTTTTTTTTTTCCTGTGTGTGAAAACGTTTATGTTCTACTCTCCTCAACTTTCAAGCATATAATTCAGTATTGTTAACTATAGCTACCATGTTTTCCATTAGATCCTTAGGTCTTGTTCATTTTATAGCTGAAAGTTTGTACCTTTTGACCAATATCTTCCAAATTCCCCCACCCCCCAGCCTCTGGTAACCACCATTCTGCTCTGTTTCTAGGAGTTCAACTTTTTTAGAGTCCACATATACGTTGGTATATATTTTAAACCACCGCACCTGTGAAAAATAAAAATGTAAGCAGGCATAATTTCTAAACCCAGAGGCGGGGGACTTGCAGTACATTCTCCTCATGGCAGGCAGGCAGTTTATCTCTCAGTAGGGTCACATAGACCTCGGCGACCTTGCTTAACAATAATAGACGGTAGCCACAATCTATTAATCTCAACTTTTTTCCTAGAAAGGAAAATGGCTGCACATTCCAAAAATATGGGAATATTTTTCAAGGGTCTCTCATAACAGATTGTTGTAAGGATTAATTGGCATAATAAATAAAATACCTGACCCCTAAAAAGTCATCATAAATGATAGCTGTTATTATCCCTGTCACCAAGCCATATTGACTCCACCTCAGAAATCTCAGGCCTCTCTTCATCTTATCTGCCATCGCCACTTGTCCTTGACTGCATCAGAACTACCACACAGAACCCATGCTCCCCAATTTGTCTCCAGCCTCCTCCACATCTTCTCTGCTTTCTGGAACAGGTCTGTTTTTCTGTAAATCTTAATTATGGCTTATTTTATAGAAGCACCATTTATTGACTGAGCTAATCTACTAAATGCCTGAGACTCCTGAGACAGTGAATCTCTGAGCCAATTTCACTGAGGGTGTGGGGAGTGGTTAAGGAGAAAACTAGGAGGAGAGGGATATAAAAATATTACCCAGCCATAATGCAAGAATTTTAATTGTTCTGGCATGGTTTTATGCAGGATGGAGAGAGGGCAACTCATGTTAAAAATGAGCTTCCCTCTCAGCTTTAAAAACATACCCTTTGCTGGTCTGATGAAACACTGTGTCACTCCATCTTTGGCAATGTTTTCCTGGGTCATTGAGTTTGTGGTTTGTAGTCTAGTTCTGAGTCTAGCAATGACATCTGCTTGAGTGTTCTAGCAATTAAATTGATGCTTTACACAAAATTTCCTTTCCAGCAAGAATTTTTAAGGCCTCATTGGAACTCCTGGGTGATCTATTGTGCTCATGTCGGGGGTAATATAGCTATTCAATGTGCATGCATTTAGATCATAAAATGTTGTGTAAATGTTGAGTGCCAAGATTCATTGCTGGTATTTTTATGTGTACAGAATAGCCCCAGAAAGTTTCTTTAGTCAGTGAGATAAAAACAATGCTGGGCCTTCAAGGAGCCATCACTCTTTAAGCTCCACTCCCTTCCTCCTCACCACCTTATTGATAGGTTTTCTAGGGAATTAACAATACCTCTCAACCCAAGCTCTTCCAAATCTATTCTAATTCATAGGTCTCCTTCCCTGAGTGATGCCTTAATTTCTGCTGTGCTGTGTTTCAACCTTTATCTTCTCTGGAATATATGGTCACCCACTTTTAAAATGCCTGTCACCAAGAATTTCAGAGTATTCTTCTATGCCAAACAGAGACAGTTAGCCCTGCAGTTATTCTCGTGGTCATTGTGTTTGACCCTAGAACCACTAAATGACTAAATGTCCAATCAGTATTATGTTACTTCCTGGGTATGATAATTTTGGGCAATATGACTTGTTTGTCTCTTGATTTATATATCTTAAAAATGGAGATAGTAATTATTATAGCTTTACTTTAAAATTTAAAGTTAATATATGTGAAACACTTAAAACAGTTCCAGCATACTGAGTACTATGTAAGTGTTATTATCATTATTATCTAAAGGGTATGGATAACATAATTGGGGACTCTGGTCCACATCAGGAGAATTTCTATTAAGTGGAAACCTACAAATGAACAGTTTACTGAGTATATCCAAATTAATTTTGGCAAACTAAACTGTGGAAAGAGCACTAGTTCAGAGAGAAGCTTTAAATCCTATTACAAAGAAGGCCCTGTTCTGATTTTTAATGACATAGCAGGGAAATAATTGTCTGCCATGATAGGAAGTAGGTTTATAGAAAACTAGAAAAAAGTAGCTCAGCATCATTTGGGCAACAATCTGAGCCAGATTAGCCTGTCTGCTAGCACTGATTCTTCTACAAACAGAGGATTCAACTGCCTCCACCTGGGACGAACAGACTCTGTTGAGGAGGATTTGTGCCAAGCCACCTTGCACCTGGCTGGCTTCTCTTTTATACTGGCCTCTCAACTAACAGCATTGCTGCCTTCCGCTTGCACACCACTGTCTCACTGGTCCAGTGACTTGTGACTACAGTAATGGGACTGCACGTTCCCACAATAGCTACGCAGCATGCCCCTGGCAGCTGATGAGAGAAAAGACTGATTGAGAGAATTTTCCTTAAAATATGACTTGATTGTATGATAAGCAGTGAAGGATTAATAAGTCTCTCTTTAGTCAGTTTAGAATATTATATCATATTCCCTCATATTCCAGAAATATACTATACAGCTCCAAATATACCCAACACCAGCTAATCTAGTTTTTCTGCCTATTAACAAAAGTGCACTCACCCTCTCCCCCAAAGTGTGCCCGTGGAAGCCATACCTAACGACTGCATCTCATCTGCAGAAATGAAATTATGGGGCCGCATCAAAACCTGCTTGCTAGTTTGAGTCCACTGTATCCAAGTCAGGAGGTGTTCTAGTAGTTTGAGCCTATTTTTAGTCTTGTTTTGATGTGATCTCATCCAGATTGCCTGCTTCTTCTTCCTACATTATCTGTTTATTAAATGATAAAATTTAACCGTCACCAATATATTACCCTTATGGGTGGTCCCAATTTAGCTGTGCATCAAGACACATGGGAAGCTTTAAACATTAGATTCCAAGACACACTGCAGACCTGTATCAATATTCAAGACTAGAATTCAACAACTTGTATGGTTAACAAATAGCCCAGGTAATTTCTTTTTTTTTTCTAGTTAATTTCTATACATTCATTCTAAGAACTGGTTTGGGGAACAACCGCCTTAAAAAATTAAAGAGCCAAACCAAATTTTTTAATTAGTAAAACTGTACTAACAACCATCTTTAAAAAGAGAGAATAGAAAGTAAAGGAACGATAACTTCGGTCTTCAAATATTTCATTGATTACCCCAAAAAATATACTAGTCTTTACTCTGTTTACAGTCACAAGGTTATGGTTGGTTTTCATGACTTCCCTACCAATCTAATGCCTTTGCATTCAGCAAAGTAAGATGACCTCAACTTTTATTACCCCGTTATTATCATACCTATTTTGGCAATGCAGACGCAGGAGCTGAAGCCAAGGTCATATCACTGATGGAGATGTACTAAGAACCCGACTACTGGTTCTCATGCCTGATCGACAACCAGCTAACTCTGTCGTTTGAACACGTAGATGTATTTGAGAGATTTAGCACATGACACCTACAGGCATGCAGTCGGAGCTCTTTGCTAAGGTTACCTTTGTCAAACAAGGAGGGACGACATATCTCACTTTTCTTTGGCCCCCATGTGCCAATCATGAGAATACTATTTAGCAGGCATACTACGGCTCCAAATAAGGTGGAATCCAAGAAAAATTTAGATTCGGACACTTTAGTGGCAATTTTAGGAATATACTAAAGATATCCTCAAAAATAGAGCACCATACATTCTTTTGGAATATCCTATCTGACTTCGGTAAGATTAGAGGTGAGTGCTGTTTGCCCCTATGCATCGACGGAACTCTGTGAAGTCCTGGACTCCTCACAGTTGAGATCCAGAGCCAAGAACCACTGACCTTAAACTATGTAAAATTAATACATTTGAAAAATGGCAGTCGGTAATGCAAATTTGGAATAACCTCGTTAAAGCATAGCTATGAGTCACGTAGGCTTTCAAACCTCGTTTTAATGACTTTAAACAAAGGCAAGCAACTTTAAACAATTGGCACTTGGGCAAGAGGAATTTTATTTTCTTTATTTCAATTGGAGTGAACAATGCTGGCAAATTTAAATGAACCTAAAAAGTTTCCTGAATCACGGTCAGGCCCTTATGGAAATTTTATGTCTCTCTCTGCAAATGGGCAGATTCCTCGGTAAATATTACATGTGATTTAAGCTCCCAGGGTGGGATAGAAACAAAGGTGGCCAGAGAGGAAGCACCTGTGAACTTCATGGGTGAGGCTCAGGTCAGACCCAGTTACTCAGTTCCACTGGAAAGAGGTATGGGCTTCTTTCTCAGATGCAGAGCTTGTTCTGGACTTCTAGAATGGCTGGTTCCTAAGCATAGACATATCTCCCCACCCCATCTCTCCTTTTAAGATAAAGGATTTCCCTACTTCAAAGCCAATACTCCTCAAGACATTTTTGAGGGTAATGTAATTCCAGTAGGAAAAAGAAACTCTAGCTGGGTTTGAGTCACCCCTTGGTAGGCTCTGTCGCTTTGGAAGAGTTCCTCTTGGAGGCCAATTCTGGGGTTCCTGCATTCCTGTAAACACTGAAAAGTACCTTTCTTAAAGAGACCGGTCCCCGATGCCCTGTTCTCAGTATCTGCATGTGGCTTTGAGGGCAGGATTGCCTCACTCTGCTCCTGGAGCCCTGCACAGTGCCCATATATAATTCTGTAGTTTCCGGTTGACTGAGATCCCCCACCAAGGAACTCAACTCTTGACCAGCTCTCACTACCTTTTCTCATCCTTTTCCAACACGGCCTCTGAGATGCAGAAGGAAGACTGATGTGAGACCGCACACGGGGGTGCAAGCCCTCCGGTTACTTTCTACTCAGAGATCAAACACATGAATCAAATGGGTCACCCCATGGCCGGTGACCCACTGGGAGGAGAGGCTGACCAGAAGGCTAGATGGCGATCCCATGAGTAGGCTTGTCCTCGGAGAAGGGGTCCAAGCAACGCGGTCGACAGTGTCTTGGCCTCTGCCGAGTTACTGATAGAGCCCTCACTCGTCAGAGGAGGGGATGGGCTCCTTCTTGCAGGTGCCATGTTTGGCTCGGTGCCGTTGGAGGTGATTGGACCGGGTGAAGGCCTGGCCGCAGTCCTCGCATTGGTAGGGCCTCTCCCCATTGTGCACCCGAATGTGCTGGGCCAGCTCCGAGGCGGTGCGGAAGGCCCTGCCGCATTCTGCACAGAGGAAGCCCTTCTCCCCGGAGTGGATCTGCTGGTGCCGCTTCAGGGTGGAGGAGCGGGCAAAGGCCTGGCCGCACTGCGCGCAAGGAAAGGGCCTCTCGCCGGTGTGGATGCGCTGGTGGCGCACGAGGCGCGAGGGCTGCGCGAAGGCCACGCCACAGTCCGCGCACTTGAAGGGCCTCCGGCCGGTGTGCAGCGTCTGATGCTCAATCAGGTTGGAGGACTTGGTGAAGCACTTGCCGCAGGTGGGACAGGGGAAGGGCCGCTCGCCAGAGTGCACGCGCTGGTGCTCCAGCATCCGGCTGGCCACCGCGAACTCGCGGTCGCAGGCGGAGCAGCGGAAGGGCTTCTCGCCCAGATGCGTTCGCTGGTGGCGCAGCAGCGACAGCGGCTTGTTGAAGGTCAGGCCGCACTCGGCGCACGGGAAGGGCTTGTCGTTGCTGTGCATGTTGCGCTGGTGTTTGCGGAGGTCGGAGGAGCGCACGAAGGCCTTCCCGCAGTCCGGGCACGCGTAGGGTTTCTCGCCAGTGTGGGTGCGGATGTGTTTGCGGTGGTCCGAGGACCAGGTGTAGGCCTTGTCGCAGAAGGGGCATCGGTAGGGCCGCTCGCCCGTGTGCAGGCGCCGGTGCTGCCGGAGTGTGCCCCGGTGGGAGTAGGCCTTCGCGCAAAGCTCGCACGCGTAAGGCTTGGCGCCTCCTGCCTGCGTGGGGCTCAGCGGGTCGCTGGGCTTCCGGAAGGACCGCCCACTCTGCAGGCACCTGTAGGGCGCCTCCCCCCGCCCGCCCGCACTCGCAGAACTCTGGTCCTTACTTCTGGTCCCCGTCTTGGGGACACACAAGGGAGAGGTGTTGTCTGGGGACGTGTCTGCACCTCTCTGGGCACAGCCATAGGTTCCAGTACCAAGGAAGCTGGACGGGACACCCACGCCTGCGTCGAAGTTTGCCGTCGAGCCTCCATTGTCACCTGCAGGTAATGAGTCCCTGGGAGGTTGCATCTGACCTAACGACTTGTTCGACAGGCCACTCGGGAGGGCGCCCCGAGCCGCTCTTTCTCCAGGGGACTCCTGGATCTGGGGGTTCTTTGATTCATCTCTTCCCATGCTGGCCTTCTTCCCAGGCATCGCCGTAGGTTTCTTCCCAGCATCCCTGGCACTAAAAGAGTCAAAGAAATTCTCTTCCTCCTCACTGGGTGGCTGCTGCCATGGCAGGTCAGGATTGTCCTGAGTCATTTGGGAGCTGCCTCTTAGATGGGCCTGGTGATCAGGGTCCCCAGTGCCCCCTTCATCTCCTGCAACCCCACCATCCTCATCTTCACTCTCTAAGTTCATGCTCAGCCTCTGGGGTTCGTGAGGCTCCTCATTCAAGCTGCAGAGAGGAGCCGCCTCGCCCCACCTGTCTTGGGGGTCCACCTGTGCCATGATGTTCAGGCACCTCTATTCTTGCTTCTCCTAGACAGAACCTCTGCTTGACTCAGGATACCTGCAGAAAGGAAAGTGTGGAGAGGACATCACAAAGAATGTGCTTAATTATGTTCAAGGTGGTGGGGACTGAGGTCCTCACTACTGATCTGTTTCCAGCTGGCAGCCATGCCAGCCACACTGCTGCACCGCACGGCGGAAGGAGCGCTGGGCCCTGCTGAAAACCTCCACAGTCGGCCTCAGTCCCTTTGGAGGTCCCACTAGCTACAAGACCCATGAGACAATGCTGTCAGCGATGACAAGGGGTAGGGGGACATTTGCTGAGTCCTAGCTGTGCCCTGCCCTGTCCACAGGGCTCAAACCCCAACCGCTAGCCTGCTGTGTTCCCGGTGAGCCTGGGAGAAGGCTAGAAGAGAGGGTAGGAAGCCAGGTCTGGTCCTCTCCAGGACTCTTTAACTGTCCGGCCAGACAGAAAGCTCTTGTGGTGCCTGCCAGGAGTGCCGGTCTGCCATCTCGTGGTGTCAGGTGGTGCTGTGTCACAGGTGCTGGGCTGTTGGGCCATCTCTTCTAAAGACAAGCTTCAGCCCCTAGGAGAATGGGGGTGTGTCAGGAAGACACCAGGGTGTTCTCAAGAAGATACCGGCCACCCCTCACTGCTTGGGTAGCACGTCTCAAGCCTCTGTGTTAAAGAGCCCCAAATGCTGGACAGGGGAGAATGGGATGCTCGCGGTAAGCTTGAACTATCTTTGCAATATTGCTTTATCTTAAACATTCAAGTGAATGTACATTCTTTAATATAAAAAATAGTGTTTTAAGTTACCTTCCATTTAAATGTTTAAACACCCCCCCCCACCCGCCACCTCAAGTGTACCATATTTATCACATGGCTTCATGTATTGCTGGCACACCCCTACATGCCCCCAGGGGCGAACGTACCCCAACTTGAGAAGCATGGACTTAGGGTTTTGACAGCAAGACATGAGACAAGGGAGTCATTGAGTTTCATCTCCTAACTGATTTTATTTTAGCTTGAAGACACGCAGAAAGCCTGCTGGGACTGGTGATTAAGGGTTGTTTGTGTGAGTAATACATTTTATAGGAGTTGCTGGAGTGAGAGGCAGGCTACTGAGGGTCTGTGCATGTAGGGGGGAGGGGCGGACATTTTCTGACACAGGCCTGAGTTTGCTTTTGTCTTGAGGGAACCTTCTGAGAACCCAGAGGGTGGTAAGACTAGTAGTTACTAGTAGCTCCATTTTCTGGGCAGACGTTATAAGCCAGGTGATATGCTGAGCACTTCACAAGAACGATTTCATTTTGTCCTCCCAGCAACCTTTAAGATAGATGCTATTACTATTGTATTATTCTTCCTATTTTACAGACCAGGAAACTGAGGCTCGAAGAAGTTCTTTACCTGCCCAAGGCTCACGGACCCCAGCTCTGGGGCTTCTAACTTCGAGACAGTTATGTTAAACCCTGAGCTGTGCCACCTCCCAGCTGTGGCCTCCAGACTGAGGCCTGCCCTGGGGCTGGGCCCTGCCCAAGAGCAGCCACAGCCCCCTGGGGGAAAGTGCCGCATTCTGAGGCATCAAAGCCCCCTGTGTTTTCTGGGCCAAGGAACCTTGGCTACGGGGCCTCACTGCCGAGCTCCTCCCTGCTCCCATTGACCCAAATTACCCTCCGCAGGAGAGAGAGGCCTCAACGCAGGCTGCAGAGATCGCTGTCTGGGGTTCTGGGGTGGTCGAGAGTCTTAGTGATCGTGTGTGTACTTTCAGAAAGTCCCTTCTCTCCTCCTCTCCCCTCACCCCGACCCCTTCGAGAAGGGGTAAGAGGAGCCTGCCCTGGTGTGATTCCCAGAAGCCCCTGTTGAGGCAGGAGGCCGTCTGTGACTCTCAGCAAGAGATATTCATTCATTCAACTGATGTTTACCAAGCAGTCCAGATCGCATGCTTGTGTGTCCCCCCAAATCCCTGAGCCTTGTTTTCTTCATCTGCAAGGCGGAAGTACAACTCCTACTCTATGGTCCGCGTAAAGCGCTGCACATGGCCGGCCCTCTGTGGCCAGTGCTCTGTTAATCGTGCTGCCAGCACCTGGCACCTCAGCAGGACTTCTGGGAGGTGTCTAGTGGAAGGTCATAGCAGTGTTATTGTCAGGTTCACACAGTAAGACTGCGTCCTGTTATACGGGTCCCCATCTTGTCAAACTGTTCTTCCTCCAGCTCCTGCCTGGGCATAAGCCCCGTTACTGTGTGTGTGTGGCAGAGGGAGGACACAATGCAGTAGCGGCCGGGGTTTGGCGTCTTGTGTGCCCTGAGCTCTATCCCCATAACATGTTGGAGTGTGGCTGGCATGCCTCTTAAGAGGAAACCAGATCTGACATATTTTCAGCATAGTGGTTCTTAGAGTGGCCATGTGTACGTGTAACAGAGGAGATACAGCAGTAGCCAGCTTAACATGACCTGCTCAGGCTAACATGCCTGATCAGTGACTGTGGTCCCCCAGCAAGGACAGCAGGGCAATGCCGGGTGTGGTCGAAACAGACTCCCTAGGCATTTTTCTCTCTCTGAGACAATGCAGTGTGCATGGTTATGTGAAACCGTTTGCAGACTGCTTACCTCGCCCACTCGCCGCCCCACCTCTTACACACACACCCCATTCTGCACAACCCGTGTCTCGTTTCCCTTCCTCTGGGCCGCAGGTGAAGCCTCCCCAAGGCAGCGCCTCTACCAGCTCACGCCCTCTCAGAAGCTGACGGGAGACTGCCTTTTCGGCCAGGAAATCCCACCTCTGCCTGCAGCCACAGTGAATGTGTTCTGCTTTGCTCTTTCTGTAGCTGCCACAGGCTCTCTTGACCACACGTAAGGAGACGGAGCGGAAAGCAGGGACTCAGGTGGGATATTCACGCAAATGTTCCTGGTCTGGGGGAGGAACACTGATGCCACGGTGTGGCCAGCCCCTCTGTTCTCCAAGTGTGCTGACCCCCAGAGGCTGTCAGAGCACAGCCCTCTCCTGGAACTTTCTCTACACTTGCTAGCCGGGAGCGGCCCAGGTGGACCTCCCCGCCTCACACTGGACACTTTGCAGAAGCCTGGCCTAAGGACTGCTCGCAGCCCTGGCCCGGCCCCTCTTCCTGCTTTTCTTCCGGAGACTACACTAGGCCTCTGCAGGGCAGCCCCCTCCCGCCTCCTCCTCTGCCCACCGCCCAGG
Organism: Pteropus vampyrus; assembly: GCF_000151845.1. NCBI lineage: Eukaryota > Metazoa > Chordata > Mammalia > Chiroptera > Pteropodidae > Pteropus > Pteropus vampyrus. The sequence continues at coordinate 878,015 of NW_011888846.1, read as the reverse complement.
CCTTGCTCTCCACCTTTGGCTCAGACACAAACACTTGCTTACCTGGGAAATGCAGATAGCTCTGTGGCACTGGGGGCCCCCCGCCCTGGCTTCTATCACATGTAGCCTCTCAGCAATCAGAAACTGAGTTTGGTACAGGTCAGCAGAGACTCTGTCTCTGTCCCTCATGCTTTTGTGTCCAGTCCAGCAACTGCAGAGAGCTTCAGGAGGTGGGGCCAGTGTAATACACTCAACCTTCCTGCCTGCATCCCAGAGAGCAGCCTGGGAGGTAGAGTGGGGCTGCCCTCTCCCACTGCCTGAACTGATCCTGCTGCTCCCTCTGCCCCCACCTCCTCCTCCTGCCAGAGCCAGCCTCCTTCCCTCGCTCCCTCAGTCCTCCTGCAGGTGGCTCTGCCCCTCCTGTTCACTCTCATGCCTTCTTTCCTGCAGAGCCAGCAGTCCATCCTTCAGTCCTACCCTCATATGTCCACTGGCCATTTGTCACCTGTGTACCTTCTGAATAAGCGTGAGTTTTTCCTCCTTGGGAGGCAGCACAAGATATTCGTCTGTTCTCCCACCTCCCCAATTCTAGTATCCACTTTTTGTTTTGAGAAGAGGTGTTCCCAGAATTTTCTGAAGTGGTCATTGGCTCAAAGATGCCCATGTCCATTTGGCTGTGGGTGGGGGTGCAGGAAGATAGTTTTCTCTCCTTATTCATACAGATTTTGGACCTGTCTGGGACTCTGTCTATCTTTCAGTATTGGTTCCCATAAAGGTTCATTTTGAAGAGAAAAACTGGTCCAGGAAGTAAGACCCAGAGAGTCCAGAATTTGTATCCACTCAAGTCCAATGTGCCTTTATTAGAGTGAATGAATGCTGAAGACATTACCACTCACTAGCTGTGTGACCTTGGGTGAGTTACTTAACTTCTCTGTGCCTTAGCTCCTCATCTGTAAAATAGGGATCGTGATGGTATCCCCATCGCAGAGTCTTAGGAGGATTAAATAAGATAATGCACATAAAGAGCTTAGCATGGTGTCTGGAACGTAATGGTGCTCAGAAAAGTTGGCTGCCCTCATTGCTGTCATGCATGCTGTTGTTTCTAGGGGAGACGTGGCTCGTGGGGCTCCTTTCATGTCCCCGTGGCCGTGGCCGGGCTGCAACACTGACGCCTAACAGTAGTGTTCAGAGTATGATCCGGAGAAGCGGACTCCTCTGCCCCTCGCTGTTTTATAGGTGTGGCTTCGGAGGGAGGAGGTGCCCCTAGGTCTTTGGGTCTGAATGTCTGGAACAGGGTTTAAATCCTGACGTTCCCGAAATTAAGTGCCGGATGCTACAGAATATGTAGATGTGCACTGTCCTGGCAAGAGGATTCTTAACTGTCATGCATTTCTCGAAGGGGCCATGATCTAAAGATGGTGGATGACCATTGGGGTGTGTGTGTGTGTGTGTGTGTGTGTGTGTGTGTGTTGGGGGAGTGTAGGATAGAGAAAGTACTTAAAATATCTCCCATAGCAACTTATCAGATGGTGTTGCCACCAACCCACAACCCAGTGCTGCTGCTCAGTTTCCCAGGCGGCCACATCACACAAGCTTTGGGCTTCACACACATTTGGCAAGAAAGTGGCTGAATTCCTCGGGAAGGGCCCGTAGAGGTGAAAGCTGGAGCGTGTGTGCGTGTGCGTGTCCTTCCCCACCCCCAGCCTCACGACAACCAACATCACTGAGCGTTTGCTCGGGCCAACACTATGCTAACATACCACATATCATGTCTCCATGGATCCTCACCATATTCAGAAGGAGTGGCTGCTGTCAGCGCCATTCCCCATTTACAGACTGAGGATCCCGAGGCACAGACGATGTAGTATTTCATCTGAGGTCACAGCCACACAGCCAATCTGTTGCGGAGCTGTGATTCCAAGGTCTCTGGTCTATACTCTGAATCATTACAGCACGAGTTGCCCAAACCTGCCCCTTCAGAGCCTGCACACATTAGGCAG
>NW_011888846.1:872119-873361 GCF_000151845.1 Pteropus vampyrus | reverse complement strand
AAGTAAACCTAGGATAAGTAAAATAAATGTAAGGACAAAGATTAGAGCAGAAATAAATAAAAAAGAAAACAAATACAATAGGAAAGCAAAAGAATGAAACCAAGAGCTGGTTCTGCGAGGAGTGAAACTGACAATCTTCTAGTCAGACCGACTGAGTGGAAAAGGAGAAAACACAAATTACTGATATCAGCAACGGGAGGTATGACATTTCTACAAGATCTGCAGCAGATACTGAAAAGATAATAAGGGATAAACTGGATCCTGATAAATTTGACAACTTAGAAGAGAAAAATTCCTTAGAATAAAAGAAAAAAAAAAACTACCAAAGCTTACGCAAGGAGAAATAATGTTAACAACCCTATAGGTATTTTTAAAATTAAATTTATAGCTATAAACCAGCACACAACAAAACTCCAGGTTCAGATGTCAGTTCTTTCTACCTCCTCCTCACTCGGTCACCAGGTGCAGAAAGTCCCAGGAAGCACCGGTGTGATCCTGCATGAGGCAGGTGTACCTTCAGTGATAAATTCTGCAAGAACGTTTTACTGGAGGAATGATGTGAGGTGACACATGCAAATTACAAAAATAAAATCATACCTAGTGCAAGCTCCTTCAGAGGAGGAGCTTACGGTATGATTCTTAGCCAGGTCCCCAGGGCCTGACTGCAAAGGAGATCTAGTCTCCTGAACAAAGGGCCCGATGACAAAATATCGAGTCAGAGCTAACGCGATTGGGTTATGGATCAGATGTGGAGGTGAGAGAAAGAAAGAAGTCAGGACGATGCTAAGATTTGGGGCCCCAGCAGCTGGAAGGATGAGGCTGCCCTTGACCGAGATGGGGAGGCTTGGGAAACAGATTTTTAGGGGAAAAGCACAGGAGTTCAGGCTTGGACGATGTGTCCGAGTGGAAACATTGATATCGGCACTGGATTGGATATAGGCATCTGGATTCCAAATGGAGGTCTTGATAGAATATAAAATTGAAGAGTTATTATTGTATGAATTGCATTCAGTATATGCACTGCTGAAGCGAGCACCCGTATCGATTGCATTTAAAACCACGTGATTATATGAGCCACTAAGAAAGTGTATGTAGTGAACAGGTCCAAGCACTGAGCCTCGAACTGATTCAGTGTTGGTAAGTGGGGGAGACGAAAGGGCTCAGCAAAAGAGATGAAAAGAAGAGAACAAAGGGGTACGAAGAGAAATCGGAAGGATGTGATATTCTGGAGATAAGGGAAGA
>NW_011888846.1:870269-872069 GCF_000151845.1 Pteropus vampyrus | reverse complement strand
GGAGCTGTGATTCCAAGGTCTCTGGTCTATACTCTGAATCATTACAGCACGAGTTGCCCAAACCTGCCCCTTCAGAGCCTGCACACATTAGGCAGTTTCTGATTCCACCCTCAGTTCCTCCTGGAAACCCTTAGTCCCTCTGCCCCAAGGCTGCAGGACCTGCGTATGTACGGTCACCGTAGTCACTCCCCGCAGGAGACCCTCTTTTCACTCAGCGCGGGTGCCCAAGGAGACGATGGTCCCACGAATGCCTGCCTACTGGCATCCAGCCTAGACAGCTAGCTTTGCATCATGCCTCTATTTCTGGAAACCGTAACGACTGGCTACCGTATGCCACGGGGCTTCCATGTTAACTAGCCTGCTTCGTCCCTTCTTTGGTTTTCAAGACACACCTGTGTGCTGGAGAACTGGGAGCCATTGGCGGACAGTCCGACTGTGAGCTGCCAATGCTGTGGGCAGCAAGAAGGAGGAATGGTCTCCGCCTGGGCTCTGGGGAGGGCTTTCCAAAAGAGAGGCCTTTTGAGTTGGACCTTGAAGGGTAAGTTTGAGTCTCGCTACAGTCAGGAATTTCACACCATGCTCCTTGGCCCTTGCTCCTCGCCTTTTTGGAGGAGCAGACCTGGCTCTGCCTCTCTCTGCACAGAATGGGGCCTCCAGCTCCCTGGCCGCCCCGCTGGCTCACTTGAACACTGCCACCAGGGTTCTGGCTCTGCCGCCGCTGCTGCAAAGCTCCTGGCTGCCCTGTCCTCCTGGGCCACACCACCTACAGTCACTGGCCAGGGTACAAGGGGCCTTTTCTGTCCAAGGCCCCCACCGAACACACTCGCCTTTCCTCACAGCTGTCTAGTTCAACTGCCTGAACACAGAGGGAATTCACAGGGGGTGAGGAGAGAGGCGTTTGAGGTTTCCCTAAAAACGCACCTCCCCTTTCCTTTTCCATCCACCGCACTAAACATAACTGGAGAGGACCGTTCTCCAGGATGCTCTAGCCGCGAGTGCGAGGGCAGAGTTCCTGAAAGGAGCTCCCTTTAGGGCTCCTGGAATGCAGCATTACTCTGTCCGTGTGGGTTCTCTGGCCTCGGTACACTGAGTACTGCTCCTGCCTCACACCCCAGCAGCGCCCATGTCTATTCTTTGAAAAGGCCCCGAAAACCTCAGACAAATCGAAGGGTGTCAGTGGAGGATGGAGATGAGAATGCAAACACGACTGTGAGCAGTCATAGAAACATAAAGGCATACTTGGCGCAGTTTTATGCCATTACATTTGAAAACAACAAGGAAAGAAGTTATGTCCTGGTAGGTAAAATGAATAAGAATAAAATTTCACTCTTGCATTCAGAATTAAAAGCATCACATGCAGCTAGTGGCTGGGTCTCATCAGGGGAAAGCGCCTTGGCTGACTCCAGTCCTTAGCCTTTTAGAAACAGTCACCTGATTCTGATGGGGGACCCTGTGGTGACAGAAGGACTGGAGGGCAGGGAGGTGTGATGGCTCCAGGCAGGGTCCTCTGGAGATAAGGACTCAGTGTCCAGGTTCGGCCCTTCAGCCAGGTGTCTTCATCTGGGATGGCCCGAGGACGGGAGCGGGGATGAGAGACGGCTGAGGCTCTTTGCACAGTGTACCATCATTTTTCACCAGGAGAAATGGGGCAGGGTGGGGGAGTACTGTGGGCAGAACAGTAACTGCAAAGGCCCCGAGTTCAAATCCTGCCTGGCACATGTGAGGGGCAGCAAAGAAGCCAGTGAGCTGAGGGAAGCATAGCAGGAGAGGAGGGCAGAGAAGCAGCGAGGGGCCCAGATG
>NW_011888846.1:862357-867679 GCF_000151845.1 Pteropus vampyrus | reverse complement strand
TGAGAAGCTGTTGGTGAGAGATTCACACAAGGAATGAAGGGAAGCGATCTAGGGTTTGTGGGAGACAGCACCAACGAGGGGTGATGATTTGATCTTCGAAGCCAGGAAGTTTTAAGAAAGAATGGCCTGAATTAACAAGAAGAAATGAGGAAGACACTTGCCCCACCCAGTGGTAAGAGGATGTGAAAAACACAAATAAGCCTACTTCAAGGAACTGTTTTCAGAAGAGAGTCTGTGTTCGATGACAGCACAAAGGGGAAGAGAACACATTGGGAACACAGGGTAACATTTCTACCCAGCGAATCACGTCAGCCCCTTCCTGCCGCGCTTAGAACCTCTCAGACCAAATCCCATGCCACCTGCTCACTTCTTCCACATCCCAGCCACATCCTTAGCTGCTTCTTGGACGTGCACTTTCTTTCCAACCCCAGGGCCTTTGCATTTGCTGGCATGCTCTTTCTTGTCTTGAAATCACGTCTCTACCTCCACCCCAATCTTTTAGGTCTCTCTCGTGTTGAGTGTCATTTCTTCTCAGAAACCTTGTTGAACACCTTTTTTAGACAGAGTGCTGTGCTGGGGCCACAGGAGTGATAGTGATCCACACACGGTTTCTGCCCACAAGTAATCCACAGTCTGGTGAAGCAGACGAAGAAGTGAGCGGGTGGTTGTGGAGTGTGCTAAGGGCCGGGCTGGGGCCAGCCCAGAGCATGTGGGAGCCCACGAGAAACCCTGAACTCAGCCACGGTGGTGGGGACTCAGAAAATGACTAAGGCCTAAAGGATGGGCAGGTGTTAGCTGAGGGACCGTTGGGAGCTGGGAGCCCTTCCAAGGGCTGGAGTTAGAGGTGGTGAGAAAGGGTGATGCTGTAGAGGTAAAGACACAGAATTGGGGCCTTTGGGGCAAGCTAAGGAGTTTGGGCTCCATTCTGGGACCACATGGCAGGGCGCACTGCAGGGTGACATTTTTGTCTTTAGAAGGCATAGTTTTTCCTGAAGGATTATGAGTAAAAGTAGAACATTATCAAATTTGGCTACTGTTGTGTTTGGGCCCAGAACAAATACAGAGCTGGCACACAGGAGCCAGGTGACCCTAACCTTCTGGAGACACAAAACAAGGCCATCTGAGGGAAACATTTGGCTAGGATCCCGGAACCACTGAGTTGCAGGATGTCCTGGACTCAGCCTTTCGCCCACCACCCAGACAGTCTGATTAGCCAGCTTCACAATAGGTACGCCTTTCCCTTTTTATTCTGATGCCTCGTCTGGACCTTCTTTGTACTGATGGCTGGAATGAATCCGCTGTAAACCCTGACGTGCAGGAACATAGAGTCCCTTTGTCTTCTCCTTGTGGTCTAAATTTGTATTTCTCTACTTCTGGGGCTACAATTGAGGTGCTGTAGTCCTTCATAAGGCCAAGGGGTCCGGTCCCTGGGCATTGGTCCCCACGGGTTTCCATGGAGACATCAGGGGCTCTGTCAGCATGCGGTGTGTATAGTTCCACTGGCTCTGGGATGCCTCTCGGCCATTCTTGGCCCAGAAATTCTTTGCAAACCTGCAAGTGTAGTGCATCCTGGCACTATGCAGCCACCTCCGTTGGGCTTTGTTAGTTCTCTGGGGGTTAGTTCACTGCGGGTTGGGAACAGTGACCTAGAGCCTTCTCCCCACGCTGGCCAGGAGAAGTCTCCAGGGGGGAGAAGCCTCCTCTGCCTCTTGCTTCCCCTGGTCCTGCGGCTTCTACCCCCAGACTCAGCCTCTAACACCCAGTCTCAAATGTTAGCAACCGAAAAACTTGTTTTCCTTTCTCTTAATCTTTAAATCTGCCCAGAAACAGAGGGGAAATGTTTGCATTCCTTTCTTTTGTGGGCAGCAAAGAAGTGGATTGAAAAGAAAACAATTCAGTTTCTATATTCAGACAGCTAGAATATTCCGTCTTGCTAGTCCTTTTGCCTGAAATTTCCTTCCCCACTTTTCTCCTGTCTTCTCCTTGAGGACTCAGCTCATGTGTCACCTCATAGAGAAATGATCCATATTCATGAGTCGTCCCCACTTCTCACTCTGCATTATTTTCCTCTGCAACAGCCCACACCTGGCTCCTACCAAGTGTGTGCTAAACTGAACCAAATTCAGGGCAAATTGTGGATTAGCAGGATCCGGTGGCTTCCCAAGGAAGACAGGCTTAAATGAGAAGCACCAGAAGAGGCTGGAGGACACCGTAGTTCTCAGAATAGGACAAAGGCAGAACAATAGAGGGAGGGTAGAGCCACGACACCTGGCTTCCTTTCAGTATTTTAAACCAGACATCTGGAGAATGGGAGATGTTTCTAGAATTGACCAGCAGGTGGCGGCATTGCCCTATGGATGAGCGACTTCCACAGGTGATGCAAAGGACACATTTCTTGACCTGGGAGGCAGTCTACAGGAGGCTTTTTCTAAGTCAATCTCAGAGTGTCATTTGAGGCACAAAATGCCACTGCCCTACACACAGTAGGGATCTGTAGCCCTTTGTGGATCCGATTCTCTTTAATTCCGAGCGTTCTTCTTGGGGTGTGGTATGTTTGTTTTAAAAAAAAAAGAGAGAGAGAGCAAACCTCAGAGGCCTCACCTGGAATCACTGAATCAGAGTTTCCTGGATGGTTCCTGGGAATTCCCAGGTGATTCTAAGGTGGGCAGGCCAAATTCCCATTTGCGTGATTAGAGTCCATAGGCCAGCCTTTCCGTCACAAAGTGAACTCTATCTATTAGGAAAACCCAGCACAGCCGGGCCGCCAGCCCACCCGTCAGCTCTTGGCACAGAACTTCAACCAGGAAGGCTGAGCACGTGTCTCTAGGCATCCAGCAGGACATGGCTGCTGGGACGAAAGGATGAGCAGCACTCTCCTGCCAGGCACAGCCTCCAGCGCCCTCATGGCACAGTCGGCCTCGACGTGGGCTGTGGTCTGCACACAGCCCACCCCCACGGCCAGCTGAGCTGTAACGCAGCGGCAGGGCTCATCGGCAAGTCTGCAGAAGCAAAGGGGGTGGCTGAGCAGGGTTTGCTCAGTGGTCGGCTTCGTTGCCTCTCGGGCAGGCAGTATTCTCAGCGGTATCTCACGAAGCGGAGGCCCCAGGAAGACATCCTGGTGTTGACTGGGGACACAAATTGGCAGTGCTACCCGTGCCTGGGAAATCTGGGCTAGGGAGGCTGACTTCAGGTTGAGGTGACCACAATGTTGCTCCTGCTTCTTCCCACAGCCTCCCCAGGTGACTGCCCACAGATGGCCCTGAGCACCAAGCTGCCAAAGTGAGTAAAGCCTGGAGCTGGGGAGCCCAGGTGCCGACTGGGGCGACCTGAAGGAGCTGGCCTGGCAGGGATCCATCCTGGGGTGTCCCCACGTATTCACCCACCATTTCCTGTCTTCATGTCTTTGTCACTCTTCTGCCAGAAAGTCTTTCTAGACTCCTGCTATCCAAATCCTTTGAGTTTAGAAAGTCATTTTTCAGATGCCACCTGAGAGGTCTCTTCAGGTCAATGCAGTGTTTTCCTCTTCTACCCCCCAAAACATTTTCTGTGACTCTGTCCCACGGAACCGTGTGAGATACTTATTTTCGACTGCATTATAAACAGCTTTGTGGGTGTAGGGCCCTGTGCGGGCATGGCGAGAGGGGGCACGCAGGAAGCGATGAAGGAAGCCAGCGGAGGGGCACAGTTGTTAAATGTTGCGAATGCATAAAGAGAGAGAGAAGATGGTGGCAAGTTGCAGTTGACAGAGAGGCTTCCTTGTAGAGGCAGGAATTGGTCTGGGCCCTGAAGGATGGATTAGGTGATTAGCAGAAAGGTCGCCAGCAAGTTATCAGAGATTTCTTCTTAAGTAAAGTCAGCGCTCGGAGGTTCTGGGTGGGATGAAAGTGGTCCATGGGAAGCGAGCCGATCACGATCAACAGTCAGATGCTGATGTTCCTGCTCAGTTGCCAATAGAAATTTCTGGAGTGTCTGGAACTGCCAGGGAGTGCGAGTACAGGGAGAGCAGGCCTTCTCTTCTCCTTGGCTTTTCTCTTGGACCCATTTCATACCAAGAAAGGGGCATCGAGCACAGAGCTGGCGAGAGGGCTGGAGGCAGAAGTGCTGTCAGAGAGAGCACAGCACCCCAACCCCAGTCCTCGTGCTTGTGGTGTGGCCTTGCCTGCCACCAGTCCAGCAAAGCCATGTCCTGGAATCAAAGAGGGAGCAGCTGAGAAGTAGAATCCACGTCTTTGAGCACCTCGGGGTGCGCCTTCCGGGCTGGAGTCTGAGGACTTGAGTACCCTCGTGAACCTTCCTGCCTTCTCCACCCCTGACTCCCAGGTACATGTTATGAGACTTTAGGGCTACACAGTGAAAAATGTGGGATCTTTGCTTGATATGGTCAGGGTGTTTGCGGGAGACAACAGGTAGGATAGAGAAAGGGGGTGAGCCTACAGTGTGGGTAAAAACCTTTTCTCTCCTCCTGGGCTCCACCCTGACCCCATTACCACACTCGCCACGCTTCTTCCTGAGTTTGCCTGAGACAAGGAAAGGTTCCACCAGGGAGTCCCCCTGAGCCACCCAGCTGCAGCCCTGAGAGTGGGTGTGCGTGCTGCGGGCAGGGTGGGAAGCCGAGAGCCATGTCGCAGTCAGCACTCCACCCGCCGTGGCTCATCTGACCTCACTCCTGTTGCTTAGGAAAATGGCACCTCGAGGACAGGGTGTTCCTTGCATTCCCCAGGAGCATGCACCTACTCTCTACTATCTGATGGAGCTCTGGCCCCAAAACCGAAAACATGTATCTCCCTGCCTGTCCTTTCTCTCTCCCTAGGGCCTCCCTGCTAAGCTCTGAAAAACAGACAAGTTATGCTCATGTGGGAGCAGGCTTCTCCCTGTGGCATCTCGTACAATCTGGCATCTGGGGCAGCCCAGGCTCTGAGCCCCAGGCTGGCTCTGGGCCACACGCCTCCTCCTCTGCCCCAGGCTGGCCTGCCACCACCCATGAGTCACTCAGGTAACCAGAAGGGCAGCTACAGGAGGAAAACAACCACCCTCATTGCCCCAGGTGGCTGTCCCAGCCCAGGCCAGAGTAAAGCTGGGGCATTACTTGCTATCCATTAAAATCAGGCTGTGTCTGGGGCAGCAGGAAGAGGCTGCGCTGGAGATGCTGGGAGGGGCAGCTGGACAAGTGTCCTGGAACTTGGCATGTGTCCCGACTTGCCATTTCTGACGTCAGTATCTTCTGATGACCTTTCACTGGGCAGGAACCAGGAAGGGCAGAAGGGAGGATGCGAGAACAGTCCCAGGGGGGACTCCAGGGAAGGGGGTGTGGAGCCCATCACT
>NW_011888846.1:858655-860667 GCF_000151845.1 Pteropus vampyrus | reverse complement strand
AGCTTCAGTTTTTGGATTTGAGTGTGCTGGCGAGTACTCAGAGGTGTTGGGGAGAAGAGCAGCTTTTGGGGCCGAGATCAGTTATGTTGACATCTCATTAGTAGACTCTCATTCCCATTTGTTTGCTCCTACCTGAGTTGTGTTTCTTGTTCACAGTGTGTTGCTCCTGGGAAGGGCTTTCCAGCCATGACTACACTTCCCAGCCCCATGTAAGACGGGGAACCTTGTTGTTGAGTTCTGGCCAATGAAATGTGGGCAGAAGTGATACGTACTAATCGCAGGGCTAATCCTCCTTCCCGGCTCCCCACAGCCTTCCCCACCCATCTGTGGGCTGCCGGTCTCCACTCCAGCGGACTCTGGAAGGCCCATGTTAAATGAGGCAGTGCCTCTGCTGGCCTGGATGCCTGAGTGAGCCCTTTCCTGATTGGATTTTGTGGGAGAAGGAAATATAGTAAATATTTATCCTGTTAAGCCACAGAGATTTGAGAATTTTGTATATTACAAGAGCTAGAATCATCTTAACTAAAACAAATCATATAAATTTAAAAACTAAAACAACGTAAAAATGTAAAAGACTGGTATAGAGTTGAAAGAGTAATGACAGGAACTAGGATACCTGCAAAACATTAACCAGGCTTCTTGAAGCTTTGTTTGAACAGACAAACAAAGTAGACTTAGGTCTGTCCCTAGGGATGGGCTGGGGTGTTACTGAAGAATAGCCCAACTGGTCTATTTTGCTGTCAACTCTCTTGTCCAGGTGAATGATTTCAAGACTGAAAAAGAACAGAAGATATTGAAATCCCCAAAGAATGAGTGTGCAAGAGTGAAACTTACTTATTCCTTAAGTTAGCTGACATATCCTGGCCCGAATGAATTACATTCCAGAATTCTGAAAATTTTTTCAGGGAGGGATTATTGTAGATGTAGAAGAATAGTTAAGTACACAGGTCCTGGAGCTAGAATATCTGGGTTTGAATCTTGGCTCAGTTACTTGTTAACTCGGGGAAATTACTTAATCAATCTATATCTTAGTTTTTCTATCTGTTAACTGAGTAGAATAATAGTACTTATTTCAAAGGATTGTTGAAGGGTTTAAGTAAGATTCTATCTACTCTTGGCACTCAGCCTGGCACCTATTCAGTGCTCAATAACTGTTAGCTGTTGCTAATACTATTATATGGCTGATCTGCATCTATGAAACATCATGGCAATCAGAGAAAAGTCTAGGAAACAGAGATGAATAAATACATCCCAATTTTGAAAACAAAAGAAGTAAATTTTCTCAAAGCTGTCAGTGCCAGGCAAAACTTCCGAACATGCAACAAATGTTATTATATACCTAACAGGTGCCAGGCTCTGTGCTAGGCCCTGGAAATAGAGGATGGAATGAAATAAACAGAAATTCATGCCTTGTTCAGTATAGTAGGTCTAGCAGGGCAGACATGTAACTTTTAAAAATAAGTAAATATATAATATATTGGTTGCTGATAGGTGGTATGGAGAAAAACAAAATAGAGCAAGAAGATGCATAACACTGGAGGGGGAAGGTTCAATTTAAAGGTCTTTGACACAAGAAGATATTTTAGTAGAACCTGAAGACACGTGGCACTTGGAGAAGGAATTGCAAATGCAAAGAGCCCAAGAGAGAAACGTGCCTGTTGTGTTTCTGGCACTGCACAGAGTACCATGTGGCTGCAGTGGAGGGACGTGGGGTGAAAATGGTAGAGAACCGAGTCGGAGAGAGAACAGGAGGCCAGTCTGGGCGGAGCTCTGCAGGCCCTTGTAAGGTCTAAGAGTGTTACTTAGTGAGATGGCAGCCATTGACCGGAGGAGTGACATGTTCTGATTTACATTTTAAAAGTTCACTCTGTGGTGCAGGAGACTGAAAGAGGCTAAAGAGGAAGCGGGGAGGGCGGTTATGAGGTTCCTGTAGTAAACTGTGCAGCGATGATGGCTTGAATCCAGCTGGTAGCCAAAGGAGATGATGAGACATGGTGTAAGTAGTAGCTAAA
>NW_011888846.1:846231-857625 GCF_000151845.1 Pteropus vampyrus | reverse complement strand
TTAGAGATGTTGCAAAACTAGGTGAGATAGAAATGCATTGACAAAACACAGGGGATCCCACAGGCCTAGACACATGGGGAGAGCTAACGCAACGAGTTTAGTAGGAATGAATGGGAATCCTGCACCTTGGTAGCAAGCAAGGACTATGTTAACATCACTCGAGGCAACAGTGTTTGGCCACAGTAAATGAGAGAGCGGGCCCTCTCATGGTGATAATAGCTCCATATGAAGCACTGTAGTGCTATGCAGCTGAAAGCTATTGTCGTCTCAGGCAGCAATGGCAGAAGAGTGACACATCTACAATCACCAATTATTTTATGGCATTTCGTGCTGGTCAATCCATACCTACAGTATTTTTTTTTTTTTTGCCCATCTGGTATCATGTTTAAAGAGAGACATTGACATAGTAGGGTGCATAGAGAGAAGAAACACAGGACCCACAGAAACCACTGCCGCTTGTTGGTCTGCCTGCATCTGTCTCTTCCCTTCCCTGCCAGGGCTCCATGCTGCTCCCAAATAGGATCACATCGCTCACTCAGTCTTCAGTGCTCTTTCTCCCATTGCCTAAGAAATAAAACCCAAGACTTTCCACATTCTAACCCTGTCTTTGCAGCTACATTTCCCTCTGCTCTCTGATGCTCTGGCCACCCAGATCCCTGAGCTGACCAAGCTGGTGTTCACTTCTTGCTTTTGCTCACAGGTTTAGTATCCTGCTATGGACTCTCAAAGCACCTACGTTTCCCCGTGTTGTTCTTGCCTTACCTCACTATACCATTGTTGCCTTTTTTTAAAACCTGTATTCCAAACTAGACTGTAAGCTACCTGAGGGCAGAGGCAGTGTTCCTTTTTACACTCTTATTTTCCTACTTAGGGCAGATCTTGCCACAAAGAAGGTACTCAGTCAATACTGGTTGAAAGAATGAATGAATGGAGGAATGAATCAGTGCCAGTTCTTCTGCCTAGAATGTTCTCCCTTCCTGTTTGTCCATCTAGTAAATCCTATTCATCTTCCAAAGCACCCAGCTCAGGCACCAGGCATTCTGAGAATCCTTCCTGGTACTGCTGACAGCTCCTTTCCCAGCCCTTCCTTCAGAATTTGGCATGTGGCTCCATACAGCTCTCAGCCATTGTACTAATTTGTCTACCTGGTTAATCTGTCTTATTCATCTCTGTAGGCCCAGGACAGTAGCTGGCCACATACCTGTATCTGGTGTCATAACTTATAAAGGATGACTAAAGCAACTGAGAATGTATAGCCCAGAGAAAGGGGAAATATGATTCTTTCATTTGGAAAAAAAAAAAAAAAATACATGGCCCCTTGGCCTTGGTGTGGCAGTGATAACTCAAATCTAGGAGGGGTAAGGATGGACAACATCTACAGTCTCTTCCAACCCCAGAACTCTGTGGCTCTGAGCTCTTGAATTCTATAGAGTTGCTGTGTTACTTAATTGATAGTCTTACTTTAGGCTAAGTGGCCCAAGGGAAGGGCATGGAAGAAGTATAGCCCCCTTTGCTACAGGTAGAATATGGATAGGAATAAGTAAAATAATCATGCTCTAGGCAGCAGAGGTCAAGAGAGAAGTTTCCGATCTCTCCCGAGCCTTATAGGAAGAGGGCTTCCCTGACCATACCTTCCCACGAGGTTGGGGGTTGGGGGGTGACTCTTCACTCCCTGCCCCCGTGGGGAGCCCTGGCCACTGCACACAAGACCTTTGTCTCCTTGTATTTGGGATGTGAGGGTTCAGCCTATGCCAATGCCACTATTCGTTCTGGTTCATTCCGATTCAGGGCAGGTCTGCATTCTCACAGAGGCCTCACAGTGTGGGCAGGGAAGGATCATGGCAAAGACTGACTGTCCTGTGGTCCTGAGCTGCGTGGCCACTTTGGTCCTGAGATGGGGTGGAGGGAAGAGTGGGGGGCCAGAAGGGTATAGCCACAGAACCTTTCTGCCAACTTCTGCAGGCAGGAGATCAGCTTTTCAGGAAATTGGTGGGTTATCCTGGCAAGAGCTTGGCCTGATCTCAACTTTGAGGACACTGATAAAAGTTTAGAGGAACAGGATACATTATCCCCCAAAGTTTGGTTTCCTAGAAAGTACATGCAGAAGATGGTTTCATCTGCATTAAACCTGCTGGGGTCTGCTCAGGTGTCTTACAGGTCTGGACTCTGAGCGTAAGGCAGGAACCGGGCTGGCCATCAGGGAGCATTTCTAGGGTTGTTTCCTGAGAATAGGCATGATGAGATAACAGCCCTTAGGTTTTCTGTTTCATGTATCTTATCAAGGGGACAAAGTTTGTAAGTGCTACTGCTCTCACCTTTACAACCACCTGAGAAGACACTTGACAAGTTTTCTGTGTCACTCTGAAAGGTTCCGCTCGCTTGACACTCCCTACTGTTCTAACACCTTGTCGCTCTCACTTCATCATCTCCACACAATCCCACTACCAGAATCTCAGAAAACAATTCAACTCACAGTAAACTAGTAAAACTCTTAATCTGAGTTCCTTTTTCTGTCTTCTGAGTGAACTTTGAGACCCTACTGGCCCCTAAAACTTGTAGCAGTGACTTGCTTCTGGCCTGTCAGGCTGGTCCTAGATCATTTGAACAAGGACTGACCCAACCTTGCTGTGGACACTGGGCTGGAGCTGGCCTATGAGAACGCAGGAAATGGCGCCCTCCCCTGTCTCTTCCTGGAAGCTGCTATTCTAGGGATAAATATTGATCTGGTGGGTTATTTTCGAAAAGCAGTTGACAACAATGTTGTCAGTAAGCGCCTACTTAAAGAGTCATTTGGACCTTTAAAAACAACATCTGTTTATTGTAGCACAGTGCCTATCACACAGGATTCATTCGATAAACATTTGATGGATGCCTGTTGAATTTGTTCTACTGACAAGAACTTCATGGATACCAAGCACTAATTCTAGACACTGAGGGAGAAATAAAGAAGAATAATGACATGTCCCTGTCCTCCATTGTCCTACAATCCAGTGGGGGAGAAAAGACCTACATATGTGAAGAGTAAAATCCTACCTCACAGCATTCTATCGCTAGGACACATCTGTATGGTCCTGCCAGGTATGAGGGCTTAGAGAAGCTCTACTTTGCTCAGCTTTTCAAGTTGGTTAGGGTCCTACCCACAGTGCCCATGGGCCATCTGCAATAATTACGTGGGGGCCGTGACTTCAACTCATGGAAGGACATGGACGCATTTCCCTCTCTCCGGATGTTAAAAGTCCAATTCTCCCTGCTCTAATTTGGCTGGGAAACACTTTTATAAATACTGGAGATGATATCATAGGGACAGATTATGGAAGATATGTTGGTGTTGTACTATTTAATTTTGGCAATGAGCATGATGAAGGTAATGGAATTGGAATTGCTTTAATCAGTGTTTTTGATGCTTTGCAAATGAGGAAATTGCTGAGGAAAGAAGCCTGCCAAGTGTCGTGCAGAGGAATCCGTAGCAGTCACGATAAGAAAGTCCTCCCTTTTTAGATCTCTCTGCTCCTCTCACCAGTCCATGTAGGAAATCACGGCATGACCAGACTAACAGGCAAGCCTTGTCTCTGGGTGGATCTCTAATCAGCCTCAGAAGGATGGGGTCATCATACCCGTGAGCAGGCTGGCAGTGTGTGCCCTTCCTTGTAGTTATGAATTCCCTGGAAATAGACAGTCGGACAAGAGTCTGTGGTGTTACTGTTTTTGCTATGCTGCAAGATGGCTCTGTTCTGGGTTAATCCTCCAGGTTCTTGACACGTTTTATATATTTATATAGATTACAAATCTTCCCAACCATATAATTGGGTTTCCTTTTTCCCTGGCCCATCTTGATGATATGTATCGGTGGAGTCCCATGGATGTGAGCCATCTGGGACAGCTTCTTCTTCATACCTTGCCATCCTGCCAGACTTCTGCAGACTTGAAATACAGGAATTGGTGGTTATTCTGGCCTGTAGATTCTCTGCTGTCTTTCCTCTCTGTTTTGAGACTGGTCACCCTGGAATACCCATGTGGACATAGGTATCTCTAGCCACAGGGAGCCTACTTTTGAGCCCTATCACCCTCCTATCTTGATACTCTGTTGGGGAGGGACACTATCCCTCTGGTTGGTCAGTCTAACCCCTGCACCCACCACAGCGCAGGTATACTCTAGTTTCTCAATTACTATCACTGAGTTAATTAATCAATAATCTGCTCTTAAGAGATTCTCACTTCTACCAAACCAGTAGAATGTCTGTTGCCTAATTCCACACAGGTCCAAGAAATTGAAGTCTAGATGTCCTCCTGACTCGCACCCTTTATCCCTCACCTCCTTCTAGTCTACAAGGAATTCCAGACTGACTCCGTTGTGGAACAAATCTATGCTACAGGCAGAATTGCCTTTGAGGATGTAAGAAAGAATTTCAACATCAGCTAAACATAAGCCTCCAAAGTCCTTTGTGATTTCAGTGGTTGGCCCTTTGGACTTGTTGCTCATTTTCAGGCCCAAGAATCTCATTCTTACCTCTCTTTCCTCTCTTTTGAAAAACACAGAAAGACTGGTGTTTTTCAGGTGAACTGGTTGGGTGGGAGTGGGATTTGGCTTGCAGAAAGGTCTTTTAAAAGTGGTTTTTGGCACCTCCTTGTTTTTCAAATGTCTTTGATTTCTCATCTGACAGAGTTTAAGTGAATTTCCAAGTGTCATGAGCTTTTTCCCCAGTTCTAAACTGTCAAGCTGTGTGGGTAAAGAGCTGGGGCATGGGAGCGGTGAATGCAGACACCCAGCCCAGCAGGTGCAGGCTGAAACATGTCCACTGTGCTGCCACCCAGCCCAGCCCTTCGTCCTCCCCAGGCACCACGATCACATGGAAGACGAGGCCTCCACTGCCCACCTCTTGCTTTTCTGACTCACAAAACATGTCTGGCTCCATAAACATGCATCCAGTGATTACAGGATTATGTGAAGCGTATAGCAAAGGTAAACCTTCAAAAAAGGTTTTGCTTTCATTTTTTTTTTTTTTTTGGAAGGGAAAATAAAATATAAAGCAAAAAAATATGTTGTCCATTAATGAGCACTTTTGGTTTAGTGCTCCAGCAAGAATTTCCTTGTGCAGGGGATAATTAGTCCCGGCCGTCATGCCCATACTCATCCTTCTCCTCACAGGCTGGGCCTTCGATGGCAGGTGCCATGGTAAAGAGACCGTTGTGAGAAGGCAAGAGGACGATGGTGCCCATGTTTGAGAAGTAAGATGTTTATGAAAATTCACATTTTCCTCTTTTTCTTTTCTCTCTGCTAGAAAGAAGGAAGGAATGGAGGAAGAGAAGCAATTTCATGTTTTTTGAGCCTCTATTATGTGCCAGGCATGAGGCTAGGTGCTTAATAGATACATATATACATATATGCATATATACACACATACGTATAGTGTGTGTGAAATATGCATGTATGTGTGTGCATTTTGTGAACTACAACTCACCTACCAAAGAGTGCACAAGACAAACATGTTCAGCTCAATGCTTTGTCACAGGCAAACACAATGTAAAATCAAGAAATAGACATTGCCAGAACTCCAGAAGTGGCCCTTGTGACCCCTCTCAATTCTTGTCTCCTCCTTCTCTTCAAAGGAAAAAGACATTCTGACTTGTACAGAAATCACTTGCTTGCTTTTCTTTATAGTTTTACCACCCAACTATTGAACCTTAAATGCTATGGTTTAGTTTTTATCCTTTTTTAAACTTGGTATAGATGGACTCACACAGTGTGTGTTCTTTTTATGTCTGGTTTCTTTTGCTCAATATTTTGTTCATAAACTTTATACATGTTATTATTTGTGAATATTATTTATTCATGTCATTATTTATTATTCATGTTATTACTTGTCTGTAATTTTTCATGTTTATATCTTTATGGTATTTCATAGTATGACTATGTCTATTTATCTATTTGTCCAATTTATTTACCATTCTATTACTGACAGACTTTTGGGTTGCTTCCAGTTTGGAGTTCTTATAAATAATGCTACAATGGATATTGTTGTACGTGTCTTTTGGTGCACATGTACTCACATGTCTGTGAGTTTAGAATTTCTAGATCATAAGGTACTTTTGTAGATAATGCCAAAGTTCTTAAGTATGTGTATTCCCACCAGCATTGTATGTGTTTCTGTTTTTGCACATCTTCATCAACTTAATATTCTCAGCCTCTTTAAGTTTAGTTATTCTGGTGGGTGTGTAACAGTATCTCAGTGTTTATTTGTCATTTGAATATTCTCTTTTATGATGTGACTGTTCAAATCCTACTTTTCTATTGGGTTGTTTTTTCTTATTGATTTGTAGTAGCGTATTACCAGATGGATCTTCCCACCGTCCATTCAGCTTCAACTTGCCATAAATTAAACTCAGCATCTCTCCTCTCCTTGTTTATTGCCTCAGTTGATGCCACTGCTTCCTCCAAGTTGCCTATATTAGAATCCTAATGGTCATCCCTTATTCTATCCTACCCTGAATCACCAAGTTTGATGAATTTGTGTCCTATGTGTTTCTTATATTTGTCATTATCCTAGACATCTCCACTCCAACTGCTTTGATGTGGGCTCTCATTACGGCTCACCTAGAGCTTAGCACTGCCCTCCTAATTGGTCTCACCTCCACCCTCTCTGGACCGTCCTCCATAGAGGGATCAAACATTGACATTGCATTGTTTATAGCACAGAAGTGCTTTGAGTTGACCTATTAGAAGTCCATCTACCCTGAAACTGTGTGCTGGAAAGGCCATGTGGAGACATCACATGGTGATAGAGAGAGATTCCCAAGGAATCTCAAGTCTTTTAGCCTTTAGTTTTGCATCTTCCCACCCAGTGACAAAGATTTGAATAAGAAACCTTCGAAGAATTCTAGCTCCCATCCTGTGAGCTGCCCCAGATATAGTTCCCTCCGTATCTTTCCCAAAGTGCAGATCTATGAGCAAAATGAATTTTGTTATTCTAAAGTACTAGGTTTTTGGAGGGGTTTATCATGGAGGCCTATGTAGGCAGAAGAATACCCCTCACCACCAGAGTTCAGACACAGAGCTCTGATTTGATGTCTTTTCTGTAAAGGTGGACATTCGAGATTCTAGATGTATCCTTAGATGGCAGAGTAGAATGGCAAGTCAGAGAGTGTGAAAAACTCACTGGCAATGTTTTTTCAGTGCCTTTTAGAGGCTGGAGAAAGAAAGAGGAATTAACGTGGTAATTAAAGAGGAAGAAAAGCATGTGACAGGCTATTCCTGGTACCTCCATACCAAAAGGCAAGAGACTGCCATTCTTTCCTTTTCCATGTATCAGGGTCCTGACTCCCCAGCAGTGTCCACCGCTCTGCAGAAAGACACACGAGCCTTACTCTTCCTAGTGTGTGAGTCTTCCCACAGAGAAGGAAGACCCGTCTCTCCGTCGTCTTTTGCCACTTCCTTTATTTCTAGGGCAGCCTGCCTCAGTGACCAGCAGAAAGGTGGGTGACTGTCCATGGTGCTGCCTAAGATGACTGTGCCTTCTCAGTGCCTCCTGCTCCTGACACACTTTGTCCCCTCACAGGAACTCACATCTATCAGCTCTACCATTTACAATGACAGAGGTGTCCTAGATCCTTAGATGATTTATCATGAGGTTTCCCATATTTGTTCTAGGGTATGGTATAAAGAACAACCTGAAAAGGAAGACCACCATTTGTTCATTTCTTTACTTTAGTACCATAGAGGTGTGTGTGTGTGTGTGTGTGTGTGTGTGTGTGTGTGTGTGTGTGCGCGTGTTCTTCTCAACAGAGCAAGGACTAAACAAGCCCTCCTAGAGGGTTTTCAGGTACTTTATCATTGACAATGTACCATTCCTTATACCAGACACTCGAGTATGCTAATCAGAATTTTCTTCTGCATGTTTCATTGAGTGTCTTTGTTCACTGTTACTGGATGTGAACATAGGCCTTCCATGTGCTACTCTCCTAGCAAGGTGAGGCTGGTAACTCTCGGGTCAGGGAGCAAGACCAGAATCTGGGACATGAAGTTGGAGGGTCAGTTGGGCTAACTTTTCTCTCCCATATCTTCCTTTCCTCCTATATCCTCTCTCTCCACATTCTTTCGTTGCTGTGCAAGACCATGCTCTGGATGGAAGTGGAGGCAGAAAAGGAATGTCAGTGACAAGGTCCTGACGGGGCAAGAGGATAGGCTTCTGCCTCCTACTATCCTTCACAGTTACCCAGGTGGCAGCTGTGAGGGGTGGGGAGGGAGAGCGCTGCTTCTAAGCCACATCTGGATTCAAACGCAGCCTCTGACGTTTGCTTGCTATGTAATCTCAAACTGGTCACTTATTCTCAACCTGCAGATAACTCAACCTGCAGAATGTTGTTGTGATGATTAAGTGAGATTACATATTAGAAAGAATTTTGTAAACTGCAAAACACTAATGAAGAGTTACCCTTTCTTGTCAGAGCCCCGAGGGGGCATAAGAAGTGGTGAAGGGATGAATCTAAGGGGTACCTGAAGGCTGCAGCAGTGAGGGGGCAGATGAAAAGAGAGGAGAAAAGTCCTTGGTGGCAGAGGGTAGCTGGACCAAAGTTCCTGCCAGCTGGGTCTCATGGTGATAACCCAATAGAGGGAGCATACACGCTTGCCTGGAGGTGTGTGTGCCCACGCGGAGGCAGCAGGCATGGCTGAGAGCCGACAGGGGAGAACAACTGGATAACAGCAACCACGTACCGGGCACTGGCTAAATGCCAGGCACTGAGGCTTTGCATGCCCATTAAATGCTCACAATGACTCTATAAGGTAGATACTATTACCATCATTTTATAGAGAGGAGAATGAGGTTCTGATAGGTATGAGAAATTTCTAAAAATCTCACAGCCAGTAAGTCGATTCAAATCTAAGTTTTTGAGACTCCAGAGCCCCAACTGGCAAGATAGAGATAAGGTCCTGTTTTGCTTTAATGGATTTTTTATTAAAAAGAAGATAGAAGAACCTACTGTGAGATAGTCCCCAAAGCTGAGGGTTCAAAGAACTAGGGTAAACAAACAGAGTTGGTGGAGGGACGAGTCAGAAGGTCTGGGTGAGCGGCAGAGACGGAGTCTTCTACAGTCTTCCTGGAATGGTTCATGGGTGGGCTGGATGCATTTAAAGGGCTACAGACAGAGCTACTTCCTGCAGCCTATTCTTATGTGAGAATCAGAAAGACTTCATCATGGGTCTGTGCTCTTTTTCTTCTTTCTTCATTATAATTCCAGTCATGCGCCACTTAATGACTGTATACATTCTGAGAAACACATCTTTAGGCAATTGAGTCCTTGTGTGAACATCATGGAGTGCACTTACACAAACCTAGGTGGTTCAGCCTACTACACCCCTAGGCTACCTTGTACAGCCTGTTGCTCCTAAGCTACCAGCCTGCACAACCTGTTACTATACAAAACAACATGAGATTAAATCAAGTACAGGAGAAAATGATGCAATCAGGTGATGTGGCTGAATATGAGGCTGCTGCCAGCATAACACAGCATACTGTTTGAAAGCAAACTTTTTTTATAAGTAGAAAGAATACACTCTAGAATAATGATAAAAACATAATATAGTAAATACATAAATAGCAGCAGAGTCATTTTTTGTCATTATCAAGTATCATGTACTGTACATAATGGTATGTGCTATACTTTGTACTACAGGCAGTGCAATACATTTGCTTACACCAGCATCACCACAAACACGTGAGTAACAGGTTGCCCTACGACCTCACCATGGTTTGGAATCTTATTTTATTTGCCGTAATGTCTCTTTCTGTGGCAACAGGCCTGGTATTCTGCAGCACAAGAAAATGCTGGGGAAAATGCTAGGGCAGATAGAGAAAGAATGACAAGCACCATTTCTACCTTCCTTCATTTCGCCATATTGGTAGTGTGACCAAAGGGGTGATAGATAACACTGAAGCTCAAAACACGACATCCAGGCGATGCAAACATGAGGAAGAGTGGCCCTAGTTGTGGACACCAAGTAGCAGCTGCCTCTCCACGCTGAACTCTGACAAAGAGTCGAGGTCACCTGGAATTTGCCGAGGGCGCGTGTGATTCTCTAAGCAGGACTGAGAGGCTCACTGAGCCGATGTTATACAGGAGAGGGAGGCATAGAAAGTGGTGACCGAAGAGGGAGAAAGTCCTTGCCTCTGAGGCCACGAGGGAGAGGGGCTAGGATTTCATGTCAGAGTCTTGTGGGAGGCCCTAAGTGACAGCTACACCGGCGTGGGCATGAGGGTACAGCACGTCCCGTCTCATGGACATAAACAGAGGCATTCACTTATGCCAGCCATGGGCTTCATATACCAGCAATCAAAGTTTATCACTCAGGCACACAAACCAGGGTAAAAATGCTGACAAATGGCTAGCCTTTGGTTTTGAGTTCTCCAGGAAGACATTTGGGTCTCTGTTACCCTCTGGATTTTTCCTCTTGTGCTCTGATCTCTCTCTCTCTCACGCGATGTTCCCTGCACAGGCGTTACATAACAGCCGGGGTGGCAGAGAACACCTACACAAGAGGGCATGACAGTCAGACAATGGGCAGGCAGAGGCTGCCTGAGAAAATGGAGTCATTCATGAGCCGTGTGAGAGGCCGCTCTGTCCCCAGCTTGGCTCCCTCGTAAATGAAGTGCTCCGGGGACAAAGAGGGAAAGTTTACACTCTCGCAATTTTCCCACAGTGGCAGTCTCACAGAAAAACAAGGCACTCGTTGGCTGAGAGGAGAAAAGGCAACCATATCCATAGACTTTGCCTTCTCTCCCAGATCGTCGTCTTGTGCCAAGTCCACAGAATTGTCTCCCGGCAAAGAAACGGCAGGGCTAACTTGCTGTGCGGCCTGCCTTCTGCTTCTGTTTTCGTCACTGCTGGATGAGTTTTTATTTCTGAATCGGCTCATGTTTTACCTCTGTGCTAACTCACCACTTTGAAGAGAAAGAATGTTGTCAGTCAAGATGATTACCCTGA
Organism: Pteropus vampyrus; assembly: GCF_000151845.1. Taxonomy (NCBI): domain Eukaryota; kingdom Metazoa; phylum Chordata; class Mammalia; order Chiroptera; family Pteropodidae; genus Pteropus; species Pteropus vampyrus. Next base: position 846,648 of record NW_011888846.1, on the reverse strand, counting down.
GATAGAAATAACATCTTTTCCAAGAGCAGGATGCTAAGCAGAATCAAGGTGCACCCTCCCCAACACAGCCAGCCAGCTCGCCTGTTTTGAGGCTCAAGGACAAGGTGGCCATTGCTCTAGGCCTGTGTCTGGAATCATATCCGGAAAACACTTAACTGATGGGCCTGGAGGTTCTTTGATAGGAATCTATACTGCAACTGTGGGTATATTGCTGCCTCGACTTAAAAACCACAAATGCTGAAAATTTAACCAAAAAGTTATGAGTGTCTTGTAGTGTGTTTCATAGACAACTAAATTTCATGCCAGGAATATACCAAAATTATAAAAAATAATCATATAGGGTCTAAAAAATTTTTCTAAGAGCAACAACAAATACATACCTACTCAAGAATATCTACTAAATTTCAGTAAGAACAT
>NW_011888846.1:721707-846181 GCF_000151845.1 Pteropus vampyrus | reverse complement strand
TTGTAGTGTGTTTCATAGACAACTAAATTTCATGCCAGGAATATACCAAAATTATAAAAAATAATCATATATATATATTTTTAAAAATGTCTAAACCCTGGCAAAGACCTATTGATCTTGGTACAAAGCTTTTGTCCAACTTATCTATTTAAAGAGATTGTTGGAGTCTCCTGAAACATGAAATTCTACTCTAATCCTCCAGTGCAGAGTGGATCCTGCTGCAGGGTAAGTTATAATATTATAAGGTAAAAAGATCCTTGTCTCTCCACCCTGGAATGCTGTCTTCCTGCCCAGTACCAGAGGACTCCACAAGATAAGGGAGAGAGGAGAGTCAGGAGGCACAAAATGTTTCCTGAGCGATGAAAAAGCACCAAAAGGGTCCAGTCTGGGATACGCACACGTGTGAAATAGATCTGAGTTTGTCAGCTCAGCCTCGGGTGCTCCATCCTTCTGGGCACCAAGCCTACAACGTGAGCAGGTCACCAGACAAAGAAAACAGTGGTTAAATGCTCTGGAATCAGACAGATGGGCCCAGGTCCTAATTTCAAAACTTGGTCACTGTGTTGACCTCAGAGAACTTACTTTACTTTTATTTCCTCAGAGGAACTAGTCACAGTGGCCATTATTTACATGGGGAAAATGGGCAGGGGTAGCCCACACGGATGCCCTGGGAGTGCGGAAGGAAGCAGGTTGCAGGACACACACCGTCTGAGGCCATTCACAGCTGAGGAGGCCCCGCTCACGGCACTGAGCGCCCTCACAAGACAGGTGGCAATTTTTTTTTAAAAGAATCCTCTTTGACTTGGGAAAATGTCACACTGACCAACATTGTTTCATGCCCCAGGGCTGGAAACCACTGCACAAAATATCTGTTGCACTTAAATCCTACACTGGCTTTATATTCTTTAAAGGAAAACCTCTGACGTTTTCTCATTTGTGCTTCATGTATAAAAATGCAACTTTCACCGAATTCATGTGCTTTCCCTAATGGCATTTATCATGTCCCAGGTGCCATGCTAGACTTGAGTTACCTGTGGCACTCACAACAGAGAGAGAAAGAGAGGTGACACAGTGGGTTAAATGCTATGAGAATGAAGCCTGGGAGCCTCTGGGAGCATGTTAACCAGAATAGCAGGGGCCAGGGAAGACTTTCCCGCAAAAGATGCCACCTGAGCCGAATCTTGAAGATCACCCGGTTAGCCAGGTGAAGGCGCGGGGTGCACTCAGGCAGAAGGAGCAGGGCGTGCCCGGGCACGGAAGGCAGCAGGGACTGCGTGTCCGATGAACGGCAATAGTTCCGCATGGCTGGAGCATGGGACGAGGCGGTGCAATAATGCGTGATGAATAGAAACTGGAGGTGTAGACGGGGCCCAGATCGCCACAGTGTTCCCAATTAGCCCCGAGACATCATTTCTCCCTAAGAAATGCCTTTAATAGAGGTATTTACTGCTTTAAACATTTACTGATATGTTGATCCTTCAAGCAGAATGGCAAAGCAGAGAAAGCCTGTGGGTAACTCCTCACAAGTTTTCACATCAGCAATTCCTATAATTACCCCTTTTCTATCCAATATAAAGAGAATTCTTCAGGCAATTAATTTATGTTTCTATAACTATTTCTCTTTTCCGACTGACTTTTGAAACTGATCTTTGTTGAAAAAGCTATTTTTCAGTAAACTGATCTAGATCACTCAATGACTAGTCTATTGATCACAGTTGTTTTTCAAGAGGGCCTCACCTTTTAAGCTTAATAATAGCTACCATTATCAGACTATTATTATATGCCAGGCCCTGTGCTAAGTACTTTTGGAATATTTTTATTCAATCCTCACAGCAACTCAGTGAGGAAAATACTATTATTATTTCCATTTTATAGATGAGGAAAATGATGCTTGATAAAGTAACAGAGCTGGAGATTCCAAAATTCCTACTCCTCACTAGTTCACTCCACTGCTGTTTTAAAATGCATTTGAGGGGAACCGCTTAAAACAAGACGTATTGGAGTTGCTTGTGAGGGACTCCCTGCAGGGTTAACAGGAAAAGAGATGAACACCAGGAAAGGGGCCTGAGCTCAAGAATCCCATCCAACTCCTGAGTCCTAGGGCAATCTTGCCCACCAATGAAGGGTGTTGCACGCTGGACCTGCTCACTCGCCCTTCCCCTAATGGAACAAGAGAGAGGTAGACACGGTCAGACACTCTCCAAAGCCAGAATTGGCTTCCTTGGAAGCCCTGTGCTTTTCTAAAGTCATGGAAAATTAAGGGAGAACAATAGATTCCAGGGACTTACCGAAGTTTAGGCTATAGCACAAGGTCACACAGCTTCTAAATGACCAAGCTATAGCTCCAGCACAATTTTCTCTGACTCCAAAGCTCCGGCCCCTTCTACTTGAGATTTGAGCCTCTCACATGGGATGTGGTCAGTTAAGGTTGCAAAAGGGACAGGAATGAAAGCCTGGTGCTAAATAGATATGAACATATAAACTCCTAAACATTGTTGACACTAAATATCTTGGACCTCATTTCAGATATAATCATAACCATGCCAAAAAGTGGAAATTAATATTTAAACCTCTAGCACACTTGCTGTTAAGAGCCATTGAGTATTCCTAACCCTGTAATGCAGAAAGAAAAAAAATAAAACACTGTGGATTCAGCTCATTTACCCAAGTCACCAACATACTGACATATCAGAGGAGAAGCTCTTAGAAGCCCACTTTAGGTAGCTTAGGGCTGAGGGATATGCCCAGATTCCCTACACAGAAATAAGTAGTGGTCATCAGAGCAGTCCGGCAAGCCCTTTCTGATGAGAAGGTCACCTCAGGCTTTAGGAATTACTTGTTCAGCTCTAGTATCTAAACAGCCAAAGTGAATTATTTACTTCGAAGGGTGAAAAACATGCACCTCCCCCAGAATGTCAAATACAGTTTTCCAGTATAAATCATCCTAGTCACTTGGAATCCTGCCAAAGTAAACTCCTAGTGCTGACCCACCCAGGACCTCTGAAATGGCCTGGGAAAGGAGGGAGGGAAGTCCCAAAACAAATGCAAAAGCAGCTTGTTAGCTAGTGCTGTGGCCCTCCCCTCCCTGGGGCAGGTCTGCTCCAGGTGAGACAGGGTTTGAGGAAATCCATGGACGATGAGCCAGTCATAGATGGGCTGTCAACAGCACCTCTGAGTGGGGCCATGGCTTACATAACAGTTTGGCAGGGGGACACAGCCAGGCGGAAGCACGCGGGTTTCCAGAAGCTTATAATTATCTTTGATTTCTCTGTTGCTCAGCAGTTTTTATGCAGAGGGGGAGGCAGCGGTGCTGAGCTCTGACACACTACAATCTTCTGTTTCCTTCTGCAGAACAAACAGCCCCAAATAGATCCCCATGGCCAGAGAATTAGCAACTGCCACACAAGGCTTCTTAGGGGGAGGAGCTGCACTGACACCCGCCCTGGCCCAAGAAGGCTAGAGACTGACCTAAAGCCAGGCCCTCGACAGGTACACAGGATCCAAATGCGCTACTGGCAGGTAGGGGTCCTGGTTGCTAGCAGCACCGGACATCGTTAGCTCTGTTGGCTGTGAAGGCTATGGTGTCCCCCTCTGATTATGCAGGTCACTGTGTCCCATGCCATGTCCTTTCAGAAATGCAGTTTTTCAGGACTTGTGTTTTGCTAACCAGTGTCTCTCTCTCTCTATACCATCATCTTCATGTAGGTACCAAGGTGACCATGCTGGACTCCTGGGCATGTGAGAGCAACCAGTTTAGACAGTGACATTTCACTTGATAAAAGCACAAATTTCCAGCATCATCATTTGATCCTTATTTGCCTGGAGTCCAGTAGCAACTGCCCCCTTTAGAAGAAGCACATTCTCTCCACTGGCTAGTCCTTACTACAGACATTTTTAGGATGAATTTCCTGCTCAATCTTAATTGTAATCTTTTGATATCATAATCATCTGTGTACGTCTCTGATTCTCCCAAAGGACTGTGAGTTCCTTGGGCAGGGGCCCAAACTGACCATTCATTTATTTATTCAACAAATGGTCTATGGAATCCATACCTTGGGCAGAATGTCAAGTGCTAGTCATTTCGTCAGGAATATGGTATATGGTATGGTGCTCATCACGGGGCTTCCAGCTCCTGGTGCTTGGCACATGCTTTATATACGCGTTTAGATTAAACGAATAAGTGACTAATTCTTCCTGGTGCAGCCTGTGGATCTTGGCAGTGTGTTCTGTCACCAAACGTGTCCATGCCTCAACCTTGCGAGCAAGTTTCCTGACAGGGCACACCTTGTTCCACAGCTGATCTGCATGAATTTGCATGATGTTGTCATTATCGGGTATTTCCCTACATTTAGACATTTCTAATCCCTAGCTTGCATCTCTTGCCTCATTTTTGCCACTCCTTGGCCTCTCCAGCCATGCGAGACAGCTTGTATGACACCCCCATATTCACCTTGCTCTCCAGGCCCTTGCTCACACTGACCCCTCAGTCCTGAATGCCCTAAATTTTGTCCTTTACTTTCCCCCCTTATCACCCCTCCTGGGTAGCTCCCAGTCAACTCGTCAGACTCAGTTCAAATAACTCCTTCCCAGAGCCTCCCCAGATCCCTCCAGCTGGGATTGGGCCTCTACTCCCCAATCTCATTTTCTATGTCGATCTTTTATGACACTATCTCCCCCACCATTCTGAAAGCCCCCTGAGGGCAAGGACTGTCTCTTTCCATCTCTGAATTTGCAGGGCCACACACATAATAGGAACATTTTATATATATATATGTATATATGTATATATGTGTATATATATATATATATATATATATATATATATATATATATATATATATATGAGAAAGAGAGAAAACAATTCAGTCGTGCTTGTAAATGAGACCCTGGCCTGCCCAGTGCCTGTTTCAGCACCCGTCAATGAACACACCCCCTCATCTTGCACACCCCTCTGCAGGGTCCATGTTACTGAAGATCCAATTGGATTCTTGCATTGTACAGTCTAGCTCTTTCCACATTAGAATTACTACTCATGCTCTGTGTGTTTTCTCAAGCTTTCAGTATTTGAGTACATGAAATTCTTTTACTCTTCATATGAAAACAATGCCATCTGTTCACTAGATGGAAATTCCAGAAAACATCAGAAAAGAAACCAGGTTTTTGCTGCAGAATGGTCTCAAAATACCTCAGTAGGATTGGGTGAGAGGCAGAGAAGGTTACGACAAAAACAACTGAGGACTCTTAGTTTTGTGTGATGTGTTTCTCCCTTGCTTGGATCTTAGAGTTCAGAACTTTTCTCTCAGTTCTGTTTCAATGGGACTGATGCTTCAATGAAAATAACGTCCTCCTTGAATCTCAGTCTAGCAGCCCTGAGGGTGATAATGGTCTCCAGGAAGCCATGGTTCAGTCCTATGTATCAAACACCCATGGAATGCTTGGTCAAGCCAATTGCTGTGGAAAAGCAAGGCTGGGGGGCATAGTTAATTCTAATAATGTCATTCTCCTTCCTGCTTAAGGTTCTCATTGTTTTCAAGGTAAGGTACAGATGCCTTAATAAGGCTTGATTGGGTCTTGGCTGTTCCCCAGCTCCTTTTGTCTTCTTGGTACCTCCTCTGATCCATACTCACACCCAGTGCTCCAGCCTCGGGGACCCACTTGTTCCCAAATAATGCATACTCCTTCACCTCTGCCTCTATAGTTTTCTTTGCCTAAAATGTCTCCTTCATTTTCCACCCAGCCTATTAGATTCAACTGAGGTGTTCAGTCCTACGAAAACCTCTCGCACTGAATTATGTATTTCTTCTTTGTAGCCCCTTAGCCTCCTGTGCACACCACACTTCCCTTCATTATCACTGTCTGTCTTCGCCATTGGATGGTGAGTTTCTGGGGAGAAGGTCTGATTTTCATCTCTATAAGCCTCAGAATATAATTAAATACAAGGAACTTGCAGATATGCAATATATATGTGTTAAACATTAAAATTGCTGAATATATATTTTGGTAATCAGGGAAGACTTTATGTAGGAGGTGGCAAAATTCTGAAAAATAAATTTTACTATAATTGATGGAGAAAAGGAAAGGATATTTTAAACTGAACAATTTATCTAGATATGCTTCAAAGGGCTCAATAAATATTTATTGCTAGTTTTGCAGAATCTTATAAAGTTACCTCAACTCTGTAATCCAGCAAATTTACTCATTTACATGAGAGAAATAAAAACATATGCCCACAAAAAGACTTGTACAAGAATGTTTTGGACAGCTTTATCCATAGTAGTCCCAAGCTAGAAACAACCAAATAACAGTAAGAGAATGGATAAATAAATTGTGTAATATTTATGCATGGAATATTACACAACAACCAAAAGGAACAAATTACTAATATGTGGAATAACACAGATGAATCGCCAAAACACGTTGAGTTAAAATATCTGACAAAGGGAGCGGGGAGGGGGGAAATATTAAAAAATAAAACGTTAAAAAATAATAAAAATAAAGAAATAAAAAATAAAAAATCTGGCAGATACAAAAAAGAGTACATACAAAATGTTTCCATTTATAATAAAGTTCAAGAACAGATTGTTCACTGTAAGGAAATTTTAACTCAATTAAAAAAAAACAAAAACAAAAAACACTTCTTGAGTACCGACTATGTCCCTGGCACTCCTGGGTACTGTTCTGGTAGCACTCCAAGTGTACTAGGGGACAGATTACAGGACAAAACAAGCAAAAATCCTAGCCCTTGAGGTGTTTACATTCTTCCAGGTTAGCTTGATGGGTTCGATGCAAAGGGACAAGCTAGTTTTTTTTTCCCTCTAAAGACATGATGGGTAAGATTTGTGCACAGTCCCTATGCTGACCTCCTTCAAGAGCCTGTCAATGCCAGGACCGGTGAGCACCCAAAACCCTTAACCAGGTAATTTGGACTGCATTGGAATTTGGTTAGCAGCACTTCAAAAACATTCCAAAAATATTTGTCTTGCCTAGTGATAAGCAGATGCTCAGCAAAGGGAATGGAGCACCAGGCTTGCTTGAGCTCAGCGCAGACATCAGGGACTGTGGGAAAGAGGTCCGCTCCCTGGGGCAGGACCTGTGCTGGGAATGGAATGCAGACTCCATACCAGAGGAGGCGGAGTGGAGGAGGCCACACTCCAGGCCTGCAGGAGATGACAGGCTGGCTGGAGGGGCTGGCTGCATTCCTTGGTAGCAGCTGAAATCAGGAATCTAAAACAGAGTCATTTACCAAGGTATTTTATGAAAGAAAAAGGTCATAGTAAAACATCAAAATTGCTCCAAAGTAGCCTAAAGAAGCTAATATGAAAGTGGCCATTTTTCATAAATGTATTCGTTTAGATTGGGATAATAAAATTGCTGAGTTGTGGTTTTTGTTTTGTTTTGTTTTTCATTGGTCAGATGCTAGGTATAAGATATGTGGGGATATTTTAAAAACGCATTACAACTATTCATCATTTACATTACTAGTAGTAAATGACCATTGCCAAACATGCCAAAGGAAGTTTTGTGGTACTTGGGCTACATAGTGACAACATGTGTCACCTAAGTTATTATGCTCATAATTTTGACAACCGATGAATGGTGAGAAACCAACAGTGTCGATCTAGTCTCAGGCGACAAAGGGAGTGTGCTGCTTCTGACTGGCACCCCGGCCAGCCCATGCGAATCTTTCAGGGACTGTGCATGAATCCTATTCATCACGTCTTCCTCAGCCTTCCTCACTTTACTTATTAATGTCACATTGGGAGCAGCCCTGATGAATGGGAGTAAGATGGAGGACTTGTGTCATAGACCCTGAGACAAATTACATGCAATTCCTGACCTTTCTATAATTTTTATTCTCTAGTGAAGGTCAATATAGAAGGGAAAAATAAATGCGAGAAGGGCACCTTGGGGACTTAAGGGAATATGATGGTGTTGCCTGTGTGCTCATTGAGCTGTTGGTTTTCTGACACCCATCCTTCCTGCAACACCACATTACCTCCTCCCTCACCCCTGCTTAGTAGTGAATGCCTACTAAGATACCAGTGGAAGAGATACCATTTTTATGGGTCATGCTTCCCCTTATTATTAAAGTTTAATTTCTAGCAGCCTGACTTATTTCAGTCACCTTCTAAGTTATTTGCAGCATAAGGGTTTGAAGGTCTCTGATACTTTTTGTACCTTCTCTACTTCTGAACATTAACGTGTCAGGAGTAGCATTTTAAGAAAACACTGTTTCAGAATTTGAGAGATCTCTGCGGTGGTTAATTAATTCTAAGAATGTTTACCATAGCCTTAAAATAGTCAAGCAATATGGGGTGGATTAATTAAATAATAGAACACTGTACAGAGGGATACAAATCAGTCATGGGAATAATGTTATCGGTAAATACTTATTGGATTATTAAATAGAAAAATGATGCAGCTGTTTGAACCAGGTAATTCATTGGGTGGATGGGTGTACATGTGCATAGTGAGCATATAGGTCTGGAAGGAAGTCGAAACGAGTGGCTAACAATGGTTACTTTGAAGGGGAGAAGTTTTCAAATTTCACCAATTTTTGCTTATCTGTATTTTCTGAATACTCTACAATGAATTTTATGCTATAATTGAGTTTTATAATAAGAAAAAGTTATTTTAAAAAGAAAGTCATCAAATATATCGCAAAAAGTTAAACTTAAAAAAAAAATAAACTAGCGATTCATGATCGTCCCCATGAAAAATTTTACTAGGGGTAGTCTCCATTTCATTTATTGTTGTCCTTTTTCATATCTATGTTTAGCTAAGTGCATAATTAAGTGCACTTTTATTTTTATATCTTTATAAGACTTTCTCTATAAGTTAACTCATGATATAAAATAATTCTTTGCTAGAATTGGAGGTTTAGCTTTGAAGTTGGAAAATAAGGTCACTGTCAGGGAAAACTGGTTGGCAAGTCTGTTAAACTGCGCAGATGTGTACAAAGACACAATGCTTCATTTTGTCTCTGTAGAGAAATGTTTTCTTTATAAAGAAGTGTTATACATGGGTATTTTATGTAGCCACTGTATTTTGTAACCCAGGATTCAAGTTTAAGATTACAAAAACACTTCCACCTGAGGCATCTAGAATGAAAAATCGTAATGTTTTCAATTCTTCAGTCCAGATGAAATAATTATAGTACCTTTGTGTTGAGGATTATAAGATCACATTTCTCACTTTCTATTCATACCTTAAAGAAACTGACAGCAAGATATAGAACTGATGGAAAGATAGTCCACAAGGAGAGAATGGATTGATCTTTTTCTTTAAGATCTTCCCCTCAAGAACACTTTAGGAAAACTCTTTTAGTTCTCCCTTATGGCCTCAGGAAAACTATGACGGAAGGCAATGTGGATTTGCATGATTTGTTTTCCCATATAAAAAAGAGCTGGATATTCCGTTTGATCCTTCAATCTTACAAATCGTAGGAAAAAAAGAGAACGATGCAAGTAGAAAGGAGCATCTGTTTTGCCACTAACTAGCAATGTAACTTTGGGGAGATCACTTCTCACTTGTGAAAGCAACATTTCCAAAAAGGTGTGGAAAGAGAGACTTCATTCCGGTGAAACAGTTTGCAAACCAGGGGAAACACAGTCTCCAGTAGAAACCAAAAGTGCATTCCACTATGACAAAGGGGAAGCCACCTTTTATAGAGAAAGTTCCCACCCAGGTTCCCAATTGGTCCAATTTTATGCAAATGAGGTTTTCAAATTTATACAGTTCTGCTTAGTCTGCATCCTGGTCTGATTGGTTGGTATTATGTGTTCTAATTGGTCATTATAAAGCAGTTCTGACTGATTGGTATAGATGCAAATGAGGATATAGTTGTACAGTTCTGATTGGACAGGACAGGTCTCGGTCCATTGATCAAAAAGCAAAACCAGGGCTTCCCTGTAGTGGGTGAGTCAGTGTAGATAAGTAGGGCATAGTGTGGGAAGCCAAAAGTTCAGTCTGAGGTTCTTCCCAGTATACAGGGTATATGAGAAGGCCCTGTCAGCAAATGGCCCCTAGACTCTTATTATTTATAAAATTTGGTCCCTCAGTTGACCAGAGAGAGTTCATCTTAACAGATAAATTCCTTCTCGGTATTTATATCAAATATATATTTCTTCTTGGGGTCCACATTTGTAAAATCAGTTAATCTCCATCTACTAAACCACTCTGGTCCCCAGGCAGAACTGTAGGAGACCGAGGTCACATGCAGTTTAGTGCAGCTCTATAGCCACTCTGATCTGATGGATAAGTGCACTCCAGATACATAATACGTAGTGTTATGAGAAGTTCTGGTGTTTATAGGACATTCACATGTGTGGTTTCATTGAATAGCTTTATTTTCTTTCCTCCAATGGATATTATATTTTCTGGCCCTCAACAACAAACAGAACGAAGGGGAAGGCAGCAAGAAGGACAATAAACCCAAGGAAAGAAGAGGAAGAGGTCAGCCATCATGGGAGAAGCAAAGGGAATTTGGAAACTGGAGATCAGCTGAAAAGCAGAAAATGAACCATGTATGGGAAGTCATCTTGGTAAACTGAAGGGCACAATACATCTGTTTTGACTGTGTTAGTATAAAGCTGTTCCTCGAGATGAGAGCTTCAGCTCAAGTCTCTTAAAGAAAGTCTGGTAATTGGTGGACTTTCAGGAAGCCCATGTTATAAAACCCATCTTCAAACTGAGAGTTATTTGTAGTCCCAAAGTTGATACCTCTTGCCAATCTTAACTACACATATTAGCCTGAAATCTTTCGAAGAAAGTGAATTCGTAAAAGAAGTACTGGAGTTAATTTGAAGTCCTGGGTTTGAGTCTCACCTCTGCTAGTCATAGGAAATCATTTACATCAGAGACCCAATTTCCTCATTTGAAGATGGGAGGGTTAACACACCACCCTACCTGCCTCCTTAAGTGACTGTGAGGGTGGGCTGAGGAGCCACTGAAACCGGGACTAGCATTTCCCCATGCATCATCTATAATGCTGTGCTAGGGACAGGCATGCTTACAGGTTAAGTAACAAGCAGAGTGATTACAACAAAGGCAGTGCTGCTGTCTTCATCAGTCATCAAGAGATCAGGTTGCAAAACATTCATTTTGTTTCAGTACCTGTTTCTTTAAGTTTCAAGAAACAGGATCCTTTCCCTGCATGAACCCTGACACCCACCAGGCCTGAGTCTTATACTCGCATATTATGTGCAGCCCTCTGAAGAACCTTTGACAGTCACTTCCAGTGTCATGACTGTTATCCTTTTTCTGCTCCATATCATGAATACAGCAATCAAATGGCTTCTTGTGCTTGACGAGTTTTCCCAGCACCTAACACTTGGGAGTATGTGCACGAGGAAGGGCTGTTTGGGGTCTCCAGTACTTACGAGTTTAGTAATTGGAACATTTGTACTTCTTTCTGCCAAATGTCCAAAGAGGTGACATTAAAGACTTTCCATTTGGCACTGGTGGCTCAGGAGGTGAGTCCTGCTGGTACGTGGGGTTAGAGCAGCAGAGTTCGACGTCACCCTGACCCCTGCTCCAGGGGCCATCATCTCCCTGTCCGTGATGATCAGACTTGCATTTCCATGTGAATGAACCAAGGGAAGAGAGTGTTTTTGAATTTTATGGGTCTTTCATTCTCCTCTTTTCTTTAAAAAATTGGACCAGAAACTCCCATCCTTTCAGCCTTCTTCCTCTCCCTGGAGTCCCGCTGGTGCGCATTGCAGCTAATGGGGCTGTGGGCCCTGCCAACTCAAAATGAGGACTAGGTCGGTGCCGCCTCTGTGGCCTAATGAGGATTCCTGAATGGAAATGAGAATCAAACATGCATTGAAAATATTCAGTTCTCAGTCTGTTGTCCCTCGCTGTCCCTTGCCATCTCAGGGTCCTAAGCCCAGTGCCAGCATAAGGTGACCTGCCAAACTGATACCCTCATAGCTTGGGGAAGGCACTTAAATGGGACCCAGAAGCACACTCTGAACTCGTTTTTTCTCTGCTTAGCAGCTGCCAAAACAGGGTTTGAAATGTGGGAAATGTGGGGGCAAGTGGAAATGGGAACAGGGCTCACATGGCTGAGCAGAATGAAAAATCTGAGAGATAGGGAGCAGGAAGTTGGACATAGGGTAGGGGCCCAAAAACCCATCATTAGTTTTTTTGCTACTCTGAAAGGGGACTGGGAAATTTTATCAGCGACTTTTGTGGAAAAGAACAGAGGAGGGAGAATAACAGAGGAAACACAGTCCCAGGCCTGGCGCTGAAGGGTTAGCTGCAAGAACATAAGTTCTCTGAACCTCAGCTCCTGAGGGTCGGAAAGGGGATAGGAATACAAGTTTGACTGCTGCTCAAGCCCACTACGGGGCCTTCGTGAGCCACTGTCTATGAAAGTGCTTCGTCAGCCAGGGGCTCATCAAATGTGAGGTATTGTTAGATGATTAAAGGTCTTTTGATACCTGGAGGTGGTAAAGCCAATGAAGCAGCCAGGGAATGGGGTAAGTGGGCACATGAATGGGGAGCCCTCCAAATTGTGAAGGTTCCACTAACAAAATGAACACTTAGTATTAAAAAGTAGGTTGTTCAGGCCAAACTGAATGGAACAACTTGACAGCAGCCAAAGCAATGTCCACGTTCTTAAAGAGACTGTGGGCAAAGGTGACAGCCAGCACGGAGGCCAGCAAAGGTGAGTATGGCCAGCGCTTCTCCAGAACTGTCTGGAAGAAATGGCGATGAGACATTCCTGTGTGGAGATGGGCCTTCATGGCTTTACTCCCTACCTTTTTGCTTCATGTTAGCCAAACCCTCTTCTGATCAGGTCCTGACTTTGCATGGAGATTTCTCACCAGGGACAGATGTATAGATCAGAGAACTTTAGAATTTTCTTTAAGGCCACTGCATTCTTTACTGTAATTTTTTACATATTAGCCCCTTATGACTTTAATTCATATAAATCATTTCCTGGGACACTGACATCGTTGGGGTTTTAGACCTGGCAGACTAAGGGAGGACTAAAGCTCAATGTGATAAGATTCCCAAGGATCTGCTAACTTCGATTATTTCTAGGCATCCAATTGGCATTTCCTGGATTATACCACATCCCTCGAAATGACAGCAGCTTTGATAATCTTAAAAGCTGACCTGGATCAAAGTTAGGGCTGGAGGAATGGAAAAGGAGAGAGAGGTTTTCAGAAAGGCCTTGTTGATAACATAGAGTTGAGTGGAGTGAAGAAGCAAAAGAAGTCAGGTTTCAATGAAGTCTCCAAGATTTAGGAATAGTGAATTGGGATGGGCATAAAGAAGACAGTGTTTTTATTGACAATACTGTGAGGAGGGTAAGGTTGGTATGAAATTGGTAAATACTACATGTAGGTTGCTTTTCCTCCTATACTCATGGAATTGTCACTAATCAATGTCTCCTTTCTTTCCTTGTGAGATAAATCAAAACCTTAGAATCTTTCTTAGCCCCAAACATTCCAGGAACCACTCTAATAGGTCAGAGCTAGCACGTGAAATGAAATCATGAGATGTTATTTTGGAGCTGGTAGGTGAAGTAGTTACTCATCAAAAATAAATTGGCTAATTGGTTAATAATAACCTTGCAAATTAGTTTAGACGAATTGACTCAAAAAAAAAAGAGTAGTTGACCTTCTCTGATATCTAATTTCTAATAAAGATCACAATAAAATATGGAAAGTTATATCATTCCCCAGGTGTGCTATCTGACCAGATTTCCTATGTCATCCTTGGAGAAGACGTAAGCATAAGCTTATCTGGCTAGGGAAGTAGCTTCCCAGGTAACCCAGGAGTAGGCCTGACTTTGATTCCGCCCTTGGCCTTGGCAGAATGTGTCCAACTGCTGCCTAGTTCCTGTAAACTTACCAGTTGTCTTCTAAGATTTTCTTACTGCATGTGCTTATTTCTTTTCACTTGGTCAGCTTTGAAGTTGAACCCAATTTTGTTTTGCTACTTTTATTTTTAGCTAACTCTTAAGCAGGTTAAGATGCTGGAGTCTTTTATTTAGGCAAACCTGGATTGTTCTGTCCTAGGAGCTGATGCCCCCATACTGTATGCTCTTGCCAGTCTAGACCACGTCTCTCCTCCTTCCTCTAGGGATGTTTCAAAACACCTCTGCAAACTACAATGTGAAAACCATAGATCTTGTTCTGTGGAATATAAATCCCACAAGGAGATCTATCAGAAAATGGAGTGGCTGAATTACTGGACTCTAATTTAGTAGAGATGTTGTGATATTTTGAATATTTTTCTTCTGTTTAACAACACCGAAAGCCATTCTAATCACAGTAGTTTGAACGAGATGCCTATCTCTCAAGCTTATGAAGTTTATTTGCCTTGAAAGCCACTACTAGTCCAGCATCACGTGCGGGCCTGCAGACTCTTGGGGACCTACCTGAAAATGCACTGGGCATGAGGATGCATCTTAATTTCAGCCATATCAGGTTCTGCTAACATGGATTCTGTGACCCAAAGTTTTAAAATTCAAGTCTGCAGTGTAAGTGGGTGCTCTTGAGAAGTGCTGCTGTGGGCCAGGGGTCCCTACAATAATAAACTTGGGTTTAGTAAATTTTGGTTTGGGGAAAGGCCTAGAAGAGTGTTTAAGCCTCAAGAAGGACACTATTGATAAATAAATGACTTCTGCGTTATGTCTGTGACAGAAGGCACCTTCTTTGTTGAATAAGAGATTCTCTTTACTAAAATAAAACTAATCACAATAAATAAAAGTAGACTTTCACAGGCGATGTTGAGTCCATTTTCAGAAAATGCCGATTAATAGTAAAGTTGATTACTGAGGTTGGAGTAGGCTGTACTGAAAATAACAGACTCTGTGATATGAAGGGTTAGTGTCAGTCATCTTTTTTTTCTTCCTGGGATAGGTCAAATGAGAAGCTTTTAATTCTTTCTTAAAAGAAAATAGAATAGAAAGAGATGTGTGCCAGGTTCGTAGCAGCTTGCAAATCTCAACTCAATATAAGAACAGCTTTTACTGCTCAAGTATCTTTTATGTACTGAGCACATACATAGGGTTAAGGTGATTTCCATACATACTTGCTAATCCTCGCAGCAATGTTATAAGGTAGATGTTCCTGTCTCTGTTTCACTTATGAGCAAAAGGATGTCCCCAAGGTCATAGCATAAGTGAATGGCAGAGCCAGGGTAGATCCAGGTCAGTCTGACTCTAAGGCCCTTCATTCTCTCAACCCACAATTTGAAAAGCTTTCACTACCCTGCTTGCACTTAACTCTAAGATTTGCCAAATCTTTAGAATTTTGAAGTCAATCTACTTAGCCACAGCAGCAGTCACACATATAAGTCAGAGATTTGTATTTCAAGATCAAAATCAACAAAGCAATAGCACTGTAGTTTCGAGGATTCATAATGGGACATTGTGGTCTTTTAAAGTGTTTCAATGGCTCCTGTTGCCAATGACTGAGGCCCTTCATCACTGACTGTACCCCATATACCCAGGGACTCCCTGCTCCCTCTGACCCCAGGCCCCTTCCCATCCAACAAGCCTCTACACGTCCAGGTTCTCCACTGGGGCAAGTCAGAGTTCCTGGATCAGCTGACACCACACACAAAGTCTGGGATTGTGCTGTGGGGACCATCTCTTTATACAGCACCCTCAACAAGCAGAATCCTGCCTTTCACAATTATGGACATGCCTCTGGCCTGAATGAGGACAGACTCCAGTCTCCCCAAGCTAGAAGCGAGGAAGCAGGTCTTGGATTCCCCCAAACACATTTGGCTGTTTCTATGCACCCACGGTGGATTCAACCTCAAAGACACAGCAAGGACTCTCCCCTCAGAACTCCTGCACCCTCTCTGTGTCCACTCTCCAGTGACTGGAAGAGGGTTTCTCTTTCCTTGGGGTTGGGATTCTAGCTCATAACCTGCTTCTCTCAACATCATGGCTTAAAATAAAACCCTAAGATCAGACCTCCAAGCTCTGCTTTTGATATGTGAAGGAAATATTTGGAAACTTAAAAAAAAAAACAAAACAAACCCTGTATTTCTCAACAAATCTTGGCTTGCACATGGAATTCCTCTCCATGGACTCAAAAGAGTATAATCTGAAACTGAAAGCTGAGCAATGATTCCCTCATTCAAGGCCATTTCTACTTAGCATGGGTGCCTCTCTCTGACCTGTTTGTTTTCCAGTCTGCAACAATTAAGTACAGGAATTGAGGGTAAGTGTTTAAAAACTTTTATAGAAATTCCACAGAGAAAATTTTAAGTCTGTTAAATTTAATAAAAACACTATATCTTCTATGTTTATCTTTGTTCTTAATTTGATTTTTCTAGTAATTCATTCTTTGACTGTATTTTACAAAATGATGGATTGGAAAAATTTTTTTTAATGGGTCTTAACCACAAAATGTTTGAGAAGCACTGTTCTATGCTATATCTGAATTTCTCCCTTAAGAATTGGCAATGCCAGTGTCTAATGGAGAAGCTATAAGAAACTAAGTATTTCCTGAAACAAAAATACATTAATTTATCATCTCAAACACAGATCTTCATTATGCAGCCATTACATTAATTCTCTGGAAAGATTAAAAAAAAAAAAATGCACCTTCCATTCTATAGGGAAAAAAAGAAGACTAAGTTGTATATAATCAATAAAGTATTTCAACCAGATATACTTGTCCATTGGCTTATCTCAGTTGAGTCAGGACTAAATCTTAACGGATACAAGACTCAGAGAACAGTGCACCGTGAAGCCCTAAACCAATGCCTTCAATTCACCCACCGTTAAGTTTATTAGCTAGGGTTCAGGTTCAATGGCAGCAAAATGGATCTCTAAAGCACAAAGGCTTAAATGAGATAAAGTTTTTTTGTTTTTTTTTTCACGTCTTGGTTCAGAAGTTGGCTGTGTAGGATCAGTGGGATGGCTCCTCTGTTTTCACACATGGTCCCCTCACTGGGTCCAAAGGAACCCAACCACTTCTCACTATGTCCCAGCCAGTGAAAGGGAAAGGGACTGGGCAAGTGCATACCCAAATAATTCCTTTAAGGGCAAACGAGTAGTCTTTAGCCAAATGGTCAATTACCCAGTTAAAATTATTTTTTTATTAATGTTAGGGAAAACAGATAAATAAGCAATCTGTCACACTACAGAACCTTACTAGGCTAAAAATTTTATAAATCTTGAGCTTTCCTGAACTTGTCGACACATAGTCATTCATAATTTTACACTGAGAAACCTAAATAATAATCATTCTTCCAGAGCTTTCCAAGTGAAACACAAATTTGTATTGTGCTTATAATTTTCCCATTTATTTTGAAAAATTTCCACCAGATATTTGGATGGTATTGTGGTCAAAAGTTAATTCACTTAACAGTAAAGTTGATTCACTTAAAAAAATAAAAGCTATAATTTACCAGAACTGATTCAAGAACATCTATAAAACCTGTTAGCCAATAGAAATTATAGCTCCAATAAAAATCTTCCTACAAAGGAAACCACAGTCCTAGGCACTCCACTGGAAAGTAAAAAAAATAATTCCAATTCTATGTAAACTATTCTAAAGAAAAATGTATAGACAGATAATGTGAGGAAAAGCATTCTAGTCAGGAACAGCATGTGTGAAGGCACAAAGATAGAGAAGAATACCATCAATTTGGGAAATAAGTGGTTCGGTACAGCTGGAGCTCAGGGGATTTAATAAAGAAAAGCAGAAGATGGGGCTGGGAGCTCAGGCAGGAGTAAATCTTTTTAAGCCATGCTGAGGATGAAGAGAAATTTTACTTTGTTCTGTAAATAATTAGGATCCAATTAGAAGGTCAGATCAGACCTGCATTTACCTACATGAGGATCTGTGCTGCTAGGTGATCCTAAGATACCACTTGATATTTATGCAGGCAAAAATGTATCTGTAGAATAAGACTTAATATCAATACCAGTTGAAAACCTTTGCTGATATCTTTGGAACAAAGAAGTTCCAACGACCTCTATGAGTGTCTTTAAAAGGTGTCTTAATCACAAATTTCTACAAGGACTTGTATAAGCCTGAACTTGGGATGGCAGGTATGCCTAGTACAAGCTGACTTACCCCACTCCTGGGCCTATAATATTTATGATAATAGGTAATTTATTGAGTACTCTGTGCCAGATACATTGCTAAGCACTTGGCATAAATTATCTCAACTAATCTTCATAATAATCCTGTGAAACAGGTGCTGTTATCTATCTGTGTTCTAAAGATGAGAAACAAGCCTGAAAGTGATTAGGTAACCTGCCCAAGTTCACCCTGCTAATAAGGGGCAGAGGCAGAATTTAACTTCTCTCTCTCTGCCTGCAACACCCATGCTTTTAATACTATGCTGTCCTGCCCATGGCAGACATCACTAATCATTGTACTTTTTTTGTACTCAGCCCAGACCGGGCCTCCCAACTTCTTTGAGTATAGTGCTCTAAGAAGCCAATACATATAGATCAGAGTTGATACATGAGATAGTACTAATTTCTGCATTTGGCCTACATCCTACTTTCATTTTAGATGCAGCCTCAGATTCTGATTCAGCTCTGTAAGCCTGAACATCAAAACTGGCCTGCCACCATAGATTGTATTCTAGCCCCTTTACTTAGAGTTTTTGCATTAGAAGCCTTCCCTAGACTATTTCTCCAAGTTGATCCATACTGGTCAATTTGTTGGTGTGGAAAAACAAAAGAAGGAATTCAAGCTATCTACAAGCTGTCAAGATGAGTTTGCTTCCTAGAAAGAACATCTTTCGTGAAAAAATTGCAGAAGTAATTCCAGGAAGAAACTATGGCCTTATATTACATGTTCCACATACCTGTTTGAATTAATGTAGAAGTTAGAAGTATTATGGAAGACTCAGAGTTGATTTGGATTTTGGAAAAGATTGATGTATTCCTAGATTGTTTTCTATAACACATTAAAGGCATCTCGTCATTCCATACAGCGGTAAGGAGTCAAGTATCCATGTCAATTTTATAAGGCTGTTCCAGGCAGACAGCTCCACCTTAAAGCGGCTGCTTTTCCTTTTCTCTCCAAACTCTGCAATGGTCCCAATTTGTCACCAAGTATTTACATCACAAATGGTGTGATGGTTTTAAGTGGTTCAGGGATGAAGAACAGTAAGTCCAGCGCTGGAAGGAGGGGAGAGACCTGACTGGACCCAGCAGAGGATTGATCCCTGAGAGGGAGCAATAGGAACAACGCCCCACCCACCCTGAGGCTGGACCTGGAAGGGCAGCTGGGGGCGTGGCCGTTTCTGTCTCAGTGGTGGAGCAGATGGGTAGGTGGAGGAGCAAGTCAAATCCAGAAGCTTGTGGGTACCAGGCAGGCAAAGCTGATACAGGAAGATGAGCCAACATAGGCTAGAAACCCAACCTGGGCTGAGTGGTAAGGGCCTGGCCCTGGTCCCAGGAAAGAATGATGACAAGAGTTAGGCGAGAAACCATGCTGGTCACTCACAGTAGTTCTCCCTAAAGAGAGAGATGACTAGAGAGAATCCAACAACAGTTAGCTCAGGTCAAAATACCAAAAATATGGGCTGGGACGATGTGTGGGAGCAGGGGAAGGCAAGGAGAAAAGTAAGCCATTTAGGGATAAGCTAAGCATTCAGATCCTAAGACACTAGATCCTAAGTAGAGTTGACAGTGAAACAGACTTTGGGACAACATAGGAGCTCCGTTCCCACAGAATGTGGGGCAATGGCTCTGATGAAAATCTCATCTCTTCTAGGATTTCCTCAGCACCCAGGAAGGTCTATAAAGAGACCTATTTGTGTCGTGACAGGAAATGGAATTGACATATGTTGTAAATCTGTCAGTGTTGGGTATTTAAATATCCCATCTCATTTACTTCTCAAAATACCTCAGAAACCTTAAGACTTGCCCAAGATATCACAAGTAGTAGGTGATAAGGCCAAGATCCGAATTCATGTATGATTCCAAATCCTTGGTTCTCTCTACACTATTAAGCTGCTTCTGGAAGGAGCTGGCCACATGCCACTGGGAAAGACAGAGGTAGAGAATGGGGAAATTCTTTGAGGAGGAGTTATTTCCTGCAGCTGCAGTTTACTGGGAGCTTGAGACCTAGAGTTGGGTGAAGTCCCTACTTGGCCTGGCCTGGACCCAGCTGTTTATCTGTCTGAGCTAAAGGCATTTATATGCCATTATCTTTGTGCTGCCTCATCCTCAGAAAAAAGATTTGGATAAAACATAGTACAGGTGAATAAGGGACCCTGAAACAGAACTTCAGAGAAGATTAGCCAATGAGACTGTGGAAACATTTTGTCTCTCAATGTGTTTGGTTCATGTTGCCTAAGACACTTGATCTTGCCGAATTGCTGATGAGAGTTACCTAGATCAGCTCCATCTAGACCTAGGTGAGAACTCAGAAGACAAATATATATCTACTCTTTGCTTATTTTATCACGAGACCTGGGCTTTTGCTAGCAGCTATGAGCTGGCCAAGGCCAGCGTCACCACTAAAGGGCTCAGACTGGCAATGCTCTTTTCAAGGTCAGAATTCAAATCACTTTTCTGAGTTCATAGCTTCTTGCTGACTCCCATCCTCTATAGTTCAGTCACTTTTCATTTCTAGCCCTGTTTTGAGTTAAATTGACCCTTCCTTCCCTGGAGAGTCCAGGCCATGGAACAACAGAAGCCCTTGAGAGGTATCTAGTGCAGTTCTTCTCAAACCTGTGTATCATCAGAGTCTTAAAAGCAGATTCTTGTGCACCAAGAGGGACTTACTGAATAGGAATCTCTGGGGGTCATGCCCCACTGATCTGTTGTATTTCTCATCCAAACTGACACCTGCCTCAATTAGCCTGAACAGAGGAGAATCTGCCTTTTGTGTACTGAGTTTGCGGCTGTCTTTCATGTCTATAAATGTTTTATGTGATCTCTGATTCAGGTGGAATTCTGGTACAAAGGAAGAATCATAGATGCAACTAATATTTGGTGAGCCAATAGTCATTTCTCCTTCTACCTCCTAAATCATAGTTTTTTTGATATTAACTCTACAGTGGAAAAATGATTAAAAACATTTAACTACTCAGCTGTTGTGTCCATATCTAAGACAACACCTTATTACTAGGCAGGAAAGAGTAAAGAGAATACTGAACTTGAATTGGAAGATCCAGGCTTTGAGTTCACACTTTCTTCATTATTAGCTGAATTACCCTAATTACATCACTCTCCTGCACTTCAAATTTATAATCATCAGAGAGATAACATTTATGAGGCCTTTACTATATGCCAGGCCCAATGTTAAGCACTTCACTGACATGATGGGCTTTCATGTTCCAAAAACACCGTACCACAGGAGAGAAAACTGGGCCTCAGAAAGTCAGCCACTTCTGCTAAGTGCTTATAGTAATGCTTACCCTGGGGACTTTACAGGGTTACTGTGAAATTATTGGGAGATAATGATGCAATAGTTGTACTATGTGTAAGTTTCTCTCTCCAAAACCTTAGTCAAGACCTTATTTGTCCTGCTGCTCCATTAGCCAACATTGTACCCAGGATATTAGTAGACACTAAAATACATTGCTTGAATAAAAATGAATAAATGATTAAAAAATAAGTCAAAATTTCCATGAATGTATAAATGAAGGCCCTGTTGGTCAACCTACTATGTCAGTGTGACAAAGGCCCCAGAGATACCAGTGCTTTCTATACGTTATGGGCATTGTGTGTAATAAGGTAGTTTATTGGTGGTAATATTTACATGAGGTGTTGATAGGCCTCCTTGAGGAAATAGTAACCAGACATGTGGGGTGTATGTTTGGCCGTGTGAATCCGGGCCAGCTCTGTAAACTTTTACCTTGTCTTCCGGAACCTACGCCATGCTGCAGGCCCCCCAATGTTGTGCCTTGTGCGGCTTCACTATCTCCTCCCAAATCTCATCTGGCCTCCTGAGACCAGACCCTGTGCCTCCTCCCCTCTCTCTGGCTCTTACTCTCTATGTCCTTGGCCTGACCCTGCCTCTCTGGTTCCGACCTTGGCTGTCCTCCTGTTTTGTAATGGGCACTTACCCTTCAGAGTGCATCTGTGGCTGCCGCTGTGGTCAAACTCCCTTTTTACTCAAGCTCGGCCTCCATGTCCATGTCCTATAAGGCTGATTTTCCCATTATACTTGGCCAGGCTCTGTGGATCAAAATCAGAGACCAGTTTGAGCCTCCAGGCATGGACGTTGATTGGGTATTGAATGGGAGGTGACAAATTAGGATGGGATACAAAACTATGCTACTCACACAGAGTAAAACCAAACTGTCAGAAACATGTCCCAAATCTGTGCAAGGAGAGGGAGAGAAGCCTCTTCTAGAAAACTGAAAAAGATTTAAGTGAAATAGTTGGTTCACTGGCAAAATGTAAGAAACAAAGGCAGTGAGATATTTCTGATTTGGGGCTCAGGCATAAAAATAACACTGGAGGCGACTTAGTGAGGATGAAGCAGCAGAGGACTGACAAAGACTATGATATCACGGAAAGAGATAATAATGTGGAGATAAATGGCAGAGTGAAAGAACAAATGGTCTCACAAATCTGGGTTAGGTGGCATTAACATAGGGGCTATAAACCAGATTCCCAGCCTAGTCAGTATGCATTAGCAGTCACAGCCACCAGGTGGCACTAGAATAGAGGCCATGGGAGAATTTTAAGTGGCTCAGTAAGTACAAGGAGCCCTGAGGAAAGAGCAAATTTGAGGGGCTGAGAGTCCCTCAGTTCCCTGGGTGGCGACTCTGATAAGACATGAAGACATATTTTGGTACGCATGTCCCTGATGTCCTTGCCTGGGCTGGAAGCTAAAGGTGGCACATGCCATATGGGTTCTCTAGTGACAAAATTCTCGATTGGGCCCTAGTTAACAAAAGACATTGATGTGATATTCAGCAACTCAGGTGTCGATAACCTGGGGCGGGGGTGGGGTGGGGTGGGGGGGACGGCAGATTTGCTTCTTTCCAATTCATTGAGAAAGAATTCCATACTGTGATCCCAAACTCTGCACAAATATGTAAGAAGAGCCTAGCCTAGTGTCCTGCATGCTGTAAATGCCCGATAGATTGTTCTCTTTCCTCAGTGAGCCCATTTGACCCTCGGCCTCCAGCCTCATACAGGAGTTGATCTGTGTCTCTTAGAGATGAAGTGCTCTTGGCCTTGTGAAGCCCGCAGCCCCTCTGGCCAGAGACTCTTTTGTCCTAGCACCTTTGTTGTTGGATTTCTCACTGTGAGGCCTGGGCAGCTGCCTGGGGCCACCCCAGGAGCTGGACACTCAGTTCACAAACAGAGCATTATCCCCAGTCCTTCTTCTGCTCCCTCCCTGTGCCACTTGCCCCAGCCCCACACCCCATCTCATGCCATTTGCCACACACACACTCTCGCCCTCCTGGCCCCCCTTTTCCAGCAATGTGTTTCTAATCTGCCCAGGAACAGTCACCACGCTTGGTTTTCCTGCCTGGTCTAATCAGCTTCAGCTCCAGGCCTCCAAGTCCCTGGGGTATGTAACCCAGAGGCTTGCATGGAGGTGATCAGATTGCAGGGAATGGTGTGTTTTCCTCCCTGCCTCTGTTTTCTTCAAGGACAATGGCCAGCTGAGCTGTCTTTCTCTTGCCCCATTCCTCACCCTCCCTCACACGTGGTTGACCCGAAGTGGGTGCCTGCGAGGAGGAGAGGAGGTGAAAAGCACAGGGTGAGTACACTGCTCACTAGGAGGGAGGAGTTGCAGGAAGGTTTGCTACAGGAGAGAAGATTGTTGCTGCTTCCGGAAGAGTGGAGGAGGAAGGCAGGACGAGAACATGTGATTTTTGTAGACTAGTTCTGGCCAGATTTTTTAAAATGTTTTGTTCCTTCTTTGCTGCTGCTGTCTGGGTTTTTACCCGCTTCCCTGTGCTGAGCTGTCATTTCTTAATCCAGCCAGGCCTGTATGACCTCCTGGTTCCTCTAGACAATAAACACCCCAGTTTCCTGGGCCACACTACTGCTCCCTTGTCTTATATTTTTACAAAGTGCAATTTAAAAAAATTAGAAAAGTGGTAATGTCAATGATAAGGGCAGGGTTTAAATGTTTATAAGAATAATTAAATGCAATGTTTATTGAGCCTGGCACTTCTTCAGCTTTATTCTCTCCTTTCTTATTTTTGGCAGCATTAGATAAAAAATTGGCTGTGGAGCAATACCTGAAAAAAAAAATTGCCCTTTTAGAATAGTATTAAAATAAATATTTTCAATAAAAATATGAACAGTTAATAGTTAAAGCATGAGCATGTTTATTCCTACAAGGAGCTGGAGTCCCTTGTGGCCACATCACATTTTCACAGAAGTTGGTAACAAGGTGACTAAGAATGCCACACATGAGACTGGCCTCCCTACGGATCATGAGGTCAAGTGCGGGGAGCTTGCCTTGGGTACCCCAGACTCAGTCTGGTGTCATCTGCTGCTAAGAGGGGTTCAGGCAAACACTGGCTCACTGACCAGAGATGGCTGTTTGGCTTGTGTGGCGCTCAGCAACGTTCAGGTCCCCCAGGCCCGTTTTGACCATGCCCATGCACATACGGTATTGCCATCAAGTGCCTAGTCACGTTCTAAGAAGTGGATATTTTAACTTAAACCAGTTTACTCCAGAAGTATGAAACTTCATTCTTTCACTTTCAGTGTAAAATCAGTATCACTTTATAAATAAAAAAATGTAAAAATGGAGAAATGATGATATGAAACCATGAAAACAAAGCAATGTTATTAATTTTTAGTACCTGGCATGTAGCAATAAATCCTATCAACTTATGAAAATAAGTTCCTCAATAAGAAAAATAAAACTGTCTGTAAAGAAAGGAATATTTGTCAGTCATAAGAAGAGATGAAATACTACCATTTGCTACAGCATGGATGGATCTTGAGATAATCATGCTAAGCAAAATAAGCCATATGGAAAAAGTTGAAAATCACATAATATCAATTATACGTGGGATATAAACCTAAAAGCAACAGATGAGCAGGACAAACAAACAGAGACTCATGGACATGGACAATAGACTAGTGGTTACCAGAGGATAGCAGGGAGAGAGAGCAGGGAGATAGACGAGGTAAAAGGGGTCAAATATGTGGTGACAAAAAGAAATCTAACTATGGGAGGTGAGTACACAGTATAAATAAATATATATATATATATATATATAGTCTTATGTTTTACCACGTTGTCGTACAGCTGTTCTTCAACTTACAATGGGGTTACATCCCAATAAACTCATCATAAGTTGAAAATATCATAAGTCAAAATGCATTTAATACACCTACGGAACACCATGGCTTAGCCTGGCTCACCTTAAATGTTCTCAGAACACTTACATTAGCCTACCGTTGGGCAAAATCATCTAGCGCAGAGCCTATTCTATAATAAAGTATTGAATACCTCATAAAATTTATTACACATATCACTTTCACACGATTATAAAGCTGAAAAATCAAAAGTCAAACCATCATAAATCTAAAAACTGTAAGTTGTACTATTAAAAATCTGGGACTGCCTGTACTAGTTGGCAAGGACGATGAGGTACTAAGTGGATTGGAGGCAGTTACTAGGAGCAGCAGCCAGACAGCCTGGATTTGAGTCCCGGCTCCCCACTTGGGAGCTGGGAGACCAAAGGTCATTTTCTCCACATCTGTGTGCTTTAGTTCCTTGTTTGTCAAACAGAGCTAATATTAGAACCAATCTCGGAGTTGTTTCTGATGACTGCATGAGTTAATACATACAAAACACTTATGACAGTTCCAGATCCAACACTTAGTAAGCTCTCAATGAATGTTAGCTATGGTAATAATTAGTAGCCATAGTATTAGCATTATCAGTATTCGCAGACTTTAAATTCCTACTCACTAGAGTATAGAGTCAGAAAAATAGAAAAACAAATATTTAACTATTTTCCCTGGTAAGATTGGTTACTAACCAAAATGATGAAAGTGACTTTTAATAAGTCACTTTTAATAAGGCCTTTGAAGCAACTTGTGAAATCTAGTCTTGGAAAGTGTTGAGTTACCTCGTAATGTTTGGAAAGTGTTAGAAAATGGTTTTCTCGTCTATTTCCTGCTGCATCCCAGCCTAGAAAAACACTTGTGAAGATATTTTATTTCATTTCCCAAGGATTTCTATAGAATATTCAAAAGAATTTTGAACTAGTTATTCAGATGAGTTTATAATCCTATGGTTCAGATACTTAAAATGTTTGCTGATATTTAAATTAGTTGAATGCTTGGGTCAGCTTGGATGACACATTCCTGGACATAAGATGGGGCTAGTCTTGTGTGGATTTTTGAACTGGACAGTTAAAAAGACTTTAGATACCAAAAATCAAGCTCACATGTGATCCAGGCCACTCATTGCTACATGTACAAGTAGTGACAGCCCTTGGGTATTTTGCTGACCATGTTACATGCGAAACATATACCTGCTAGGCCGATTATGAAGGCACACTCTGACATATTCACTGACTTCTTCGAAATCCTAAATTCAGATTATAAGACATGTCACCCCAAATTGGGGCCATGGGCCATTCAACTCAGGCAACAGCTGTAAGAGCCAACATCTGCTATGTAGTATTGGCATTGTGTTAAATCCTTCTCAAACATTTTCTTATTTAATACAGCTGTTCTCATAACAATCCTATGGAATGGATGTCATTATCACCATTTTGCTGATGAATCTGGAACTTAGGGACACAAAGTAAGTCCGTCCAAGTTTACATATCTCACATGCTACAGGAAAGGGCTTGAACCCAGATCTGTCTGATGCCCAAACTCAGGGTTTTTAGGGGAGAATCATACTTTCTGCAAAGGGACTAGCCACATAAGATCGGGGTTGGGCTGCTTAGTTCTCTCAACAACCATGATGGTCTTGTTATCTATAAGTTAATTATATTCCTCTTAAATAAATCTTCTGTTTACACAATGTCTTGAGTAAATGATTTTAATCAGATTAGTATGTACTATGTGTTTCCTCTTATTTTGGACTAATGCTACTGCCTTCCATCTTTAAAGATCAGTCCTTAACTCTAATACTCCAAGATTTATAAATTACAGTTTCCTCTAATAGGAACTTTTGATTTTCTTTACATTTATTATATCATGCCATTAGGCCTCATCTTTCCAGGCCAAAAAGACACCTTTTCAGTGTTTTTGTAAGGCAGCCGTCTCACACCTCCCTTGCTGACCCCTCGCTCCAGGCAAACCAACAGCTCTAGTTTCTTCCGTCTATGCCTTCATTTTCCCACAACTCTTCAAAATGAATCCCTCCTCCCTTTTTCTCCACTTGTTCCTATCTCTTCATAGCCAATTCTGCACTTTATGATTGACTCAAAGATTACTCTCCTTGAAGCCTTTTTCGATGCCCCCCATATGGAAGTGATTTCGCTCTTACATGAAATAACAGCAATACTATATTACCTTGGATTCTTCATGTACTTTTCACTTTATTAGATTTTAGCTACTCTAAACGTTTTATAAGTCTCCTTCTAGATTATAGTTACTTGAAGGCAAAGCCTGTATTTATTTCCTAGGGACTTATATTAGATACTCCATATTGGTTCAATGCATGAATGAATATATAAATCTTTGGTTTTGCTTGATTTCTTTTCTGGAATATTTTTATTTCTTTATCATATTTAGAGAACTCTAACTTCTTGAAGCATTCCATGTGAGAGACTACTGTGGGTTTACACAAGGCTAAGGCAATATTTTATAGTTTTTATCTTACAATCTCCAACATTTTATTGGTCATTTAAAATTGCTACAGCACACTTAAGTCTTCTTGGAAAGGTTGAGCTCCTTCCTGGATCAGAACTGAGAACTTTGCGCTTCTCTCAAAATGGAATGTGGCTATTTCTCTCATTTATGCATGACTTGGCTTAACTTTAATCTAAAAATACCCTACCTTACATACAAGATGAATATTACACTGGGTGTTTTTCAAATTATATATCTTACAAAGATATTGTTATTTGTTTCTTGTGTCATTACTACCAGCAGAATCTCAAAATTAAAGACACACTTGTAGCAAAAGAAATTGTCTGCAATGGGTTTGCCTGAATTTCTGGCCCATGTTGGAATGCAGAACTGTCAATTATGGCACCAGCTCTGATGAGTACTAGCTAAGCCTTCATTCCTTGCACATACATCGTTAATATTTTGACTAACATTATTCAAAATATATTGGGCACCCACATGCAGCTGATGTACAGAATACTGAAAGGCACGATCCGCAAGGAACTCAAAGGACTAAGAACTGCCTTTAAGCTCAAAAATCGCTCATTTTAGAGAGACCCGAGGGTGTGCAAAGAAGAAAAAGAAATCACGATTATCCAATAGTTAGTGCTGCAATTATATTATGTTATCCAAGTGACTATTTCTCTCAAGAATGTCAGAGTGCTTGCAAAATAAGTGCTTTCAATTCACTTTAATTTCTAATCAACTTTCCATATGAAAGAAAATTTCCATGTTAAAGAAATTTTCTCTGTGTCACATAGATCAGGATTCCAAAGCCACTCCAAGAGAAGCAGGATTCCAAAGTTAGTGTACTTAAGGAAACTTCTAAGGGGCTTCTTGTCGAAACTGCGGAATCAGAGGTACCACCTCAGACCCACTAATTCAGCATCTCTAGGGGTGATCTGTATTTTTAAAAATGCCTCTAGGATTCTGATCAGCAGTCCTGGGGGAAGACTTTAAGAAAAAAAAAAAAAAAAGGAAATGGTAAAGAAGAAAGATTGTGAGGGAGTTATCCCAACATCAGGGGATACCAGAATAGAAAAGCGCTTACTTTCCATGAATTGTGGGGTCAACACAGGGCCCACCCAACCCCCTACTTGACACCAGAACCCCTTGCCTAGGTCAAAATGGCATAATGGAAATGACATAGGCTGATAGAGCAAGAAGTCCAAGGTCCTTGTCCAACTGGCTGTGAGATTCAGGGGAAGCACTTCACTTCTCAGACCATCCTTTGTGACATGAGGAACCTGGACCTCATTATCCCCATCAGTGCTCTGTTAGCCTGTGAAATCATTTGGCAAAGGCCTAGGCACTGCCCCTAGAGCATCACTGCACAGCGAAGACATAATGTAAACCACATAAAAATTATTGTGATATTTTATATTCTCTTTTTCTACTAAATCTTGGAAATCTGGGCATATTTTATACTTTGGCACATCTCAATTCAGACTAGCCCCATCTCAAGTACTCAAGAGCCATCCATGACAGTGCAGCTGGAGAGCAGGGGTCTGCAAACTGGCCAAATCTGCTCTGCTACCTGTTTTTGTATGGCTCATTGGCTAAGAATGGTTTTTGAATGTTTAAATTATTTCAAAAAAAGTTTTAAGAATAATATTTCATGATACATTAAAGTTATATGAAATTTAAATTTTAGATCAACAAACAAAATTTCATTGGAACATAGCCATACCCATTTGTTTACATATTATCTGTGGCTGTTTTTGTGTAAGAGCTGAGTTGAGTCATTGAGACAGAGACCATAGAGCCTGCAAAGCCTAAATATTTGCTATCTGGTTCATTACAGAAAAAGTTTACAGACTCCATAAAAGCCGGTCCTGGAAAGCAGGCTGCCTCTGGCCCTCGGCCATTTGCATATAACCAGGGTTTGGCTAATGCACAGAAAAGGCAACTTGGCAAGCCTCTATCCAAAGAGATGGGGAGGCTAGTCAGTAGAGGTTTGGGGGGCTGGCCAACAACAGAGTACTGATGGAGATGCCATAGCAGAAAGGCCTAGCATGGGACTTGGAGCAAAGTGGGACATGCCAGGTAGCAGGACACTAGGCAAGGACCTGAGTTGGAGGTGGCTCTCCCATGGAAGAAGGGGCTCTGAAAATAGATTTGGCCAGCTTTGGAAGTCTGACCCATTTACCTGTGGAAGGTGGAAGGATCTAGATTTGAGCCTTAACTAAAATTAGGACACACAACAGCAGCTGCCTGTTCTTATTTGTCATTGTTTTGTTGCCAAAGTTCTGTCCTTATCTAGTGATGAGCTTATTCAACCTCTTTCAAAGTCCATTTCTTGAGCAGCCTCCCCCTCCTCAGCCCCCGGCTGTCCTCTCGGGCTCTGGAGTCAGCTTTTGTTGGTTGCTTGGTTTTCTGTTGCCCTGGTTGGATATGTGGGTGATTGAGGGGCTGCCTAGCCCAGGACCTTGAGTTTAGGGAACCATTCCAGGACTGTAATTACCTGGGATTTAGCTCCATCAAAGGCATGTTTTGATCCATCAATTCCTTGTCCTGGCCCAACCTTTTCAGTTCCTGTAAGTCACCTTTGGGTAACATAAAGATAACATTTATTAATTTTTCTCTTTGAAACAATTGGAAAAATATGACCAAGCCTTTGGTGGAGAAAAAAACCTTTCTCTGACCTCTTTGATCCATTTCCTTGTGAGATATAAATTCCTGATATTATTTCTTTAATGTGGTAGCATTTTTTGCTGTATTATTCCATAATGGCTTGTAAGCCTTTTGACTCAATCATTTCTGCTTCCATTCATTTTTAAAAATTATTTTCAAGTATTTTCATGTCCATAAGCTTATTTTAGTCCGAAAAATAGTCCTGTGTTGTGGTAAGGGTGCTCTTAGTTCCATTTTTACAGATTCAAAAACTGAGGCCCAGAGATGCAACAGATTTGCTCAAGTTCACACAGCTAGTTTGGTCAATCTAAGCTAAATATATAGTTTTCTGATGGTGGGCTCATGATCTTTCCGCTACATTTTACTGGCTTCCTATTATTCTTCCCTTCTTTTTTTATTTGTCTCAGCATTTCTTCCTCTCAACTCATTTTAACTTTAGTCCACATTTTCTTCACCCCTCCAAGTCCTCTCTCCCTCCCTTCTAGCCACATTCAGTCATGTACTCTCAGAAACAGCCATGCCCACCTCCGTCCCCCTTAACGTCACTCCTTCCAGGATCAAGGGGGCCAAATCATGTCCTGAGAGTCTCTCTTCTCCTCTTCATATACTTGGTCCCATATTTTGCTCTTTTTCTACAGCCTTTTGAATGACAGCCCACTTGATGATGTGAGAAAAAAGACGACTCATATATGCTCTGGGGAAGCACAAACTTGGGATGCTCAAAGCTGTTACCAGCTAGGATTCTGTTCGGCCCCAGAGCACCCAAAGTGAGCTCCAAAGACACTGGAAATTGTTCTAAGCATTCAAAGATCAATGTTAGTCACCTTAATTTTTTTTTTTAAACACAAAATGTTAGAGCTGGAAGATATTTTAGAGATAATCTTATCCATCCTTCTCATTACAGATGGAAAACTGAGGCCAAAAGAGGTGTCTGAAATTCAAACCCCATCCAGCTTTTTCAAGATTTAGGAATGAGCATCATAAGATCCTGCAATGATAGGATTATTTCCGTTACAAAGGAGTTGGGACTCATTGATTTAATTTATCTTTAAGACCTTGCCTGATCATTGTTTGCCTAGATTACTGGAATATCAACAGATAAAATGAAAGACCAGGAAATGTGAGAAGCAAATTGTACAAGAGCTTTCTTCTGAAACGTATCTGTCTCTTTTTGAATTAGGTAGTAGCTGCACACCAAGTTTTATGTACATCTATGAAATAACACCTGACAGTCATTTATTCATTCGTTCATTTAGCACTTGACATTGGTCAAGTCAGGCTATCCCTATGTGTCAGATATTTTTCTAGATCTTCGATCTTATTTTCTAGATCAAAATCTGTTTGAAGCAAGGGACACACTAGTGGACAGCATAATGCAGCCTAAGGAAATGGGCCCAGGGTACCAGGGAACACCCAAGGCAGATACCCTACCCAGACCTGGGAAGTGAGCCTGTGAAGGGGCAGTCAGGAAAGATTCATTCAAAGAGACAACTGACTTCCAGGTAGAATTTCAAAGAATGGGTAGAAATGAGCTACTGTTTTATTTATCCAATAAATATTTAACGAGTACCCTATGTACCAGGCATTATGAGAAGGCATTACGAGAAGGCATTCCAAGTTTAAGGTTGATGGAAACATTAAAAGTCTCTGACTCATTGGCCCTCATAGTTTAGTCAGGAGTGAAATAATAAAAAGGTAAACAAATATCACAAAGAGTAACATACTAAAAAGAAATGAGAAGGGTGCTAGATAGAGAACAAGAAGGTGACATATTAGAATCGCTAAGAAAGACCTCCTTGAGGACTTGAGAGATAAGAAGGGAAAGTCAGGTAGGAGCATTCCAAACAGGGGACCTGGATGTGCAAAGGACCCAAAGCAGAAAACTACCCAGTCTGTTTTAGCAACAGCAAAAAGGCCTATGTGTCTGCTGCAAAGTGAATACGAAAAGAAGAGAGGCATGACATACTGCTAGGGAAGAAAGCAGGGGCAGGTACATTCAGGGCTTGGTAGGCCAAAGTCAAAGTGGGCAACAAGGATTTGGCTGTATAAAGGCCTAGAGATGCTGGCATTTGGAGGACCTGGTATGTAAGCACAATGGCCTGCAGTGTGGTGGTGTATACTCCATATACAGCATGAGCTGGGTGCCTAGAGGCCTGGATTCCTAACCTTTATCTAGTAAACGTTTCAAATAAGCTAAAACCATTGAAGTCTCCTAACCTGGATCTAGTAAACCTTTCAAATAAGCTAAAACCATTGAAGTCTCCTGGGGTCATTTGGATGATGATCATTCCAGCTTTTCTAATCAGCTGCTGGAGGCGAAGTTTCAGAGAGCAAACTAGAGCCAACGGCTCACCCAGGGTACCAAGCTGGATGAAAACAAACTCTGCAGTCCCTATGAGATAAATAGAAATTCAGAACTGAGAATGGCGAAGCCAGCTAGCCAGCAGGGAGACAGGCAAATGGCCAAAGGTTCATGTTTGGATGACAGGGAAGAAAGAATAAAATGCAAGAGAAAACAAGAACTCTCTCTTCAAAGAGTTGGGGAACACCCTCTGCTGTCTGTCACTTCCCAGCTGGGGAGGGCAGCAGCAGCAGGACAAGGGGTCAGGAGGAAGTATTCAGTCCTGGACACCCTGCTGCTACCAGGAGACCTGTTGGGGTGGATTCCACTGGGCCGGATGCCGGAAATGGGGGACACAGGATGCAGTGCCCAGGCCCCTGCGGATGCCAGGGCCTGCCCTAAAGAACTGGACGTCAGCAAACAGAAAACCATTCAGACCCTGCAGCAGGCAGGGTTTCCATGGCAATCCATGACTCCCATCCCCCTTCCTCTACCCCGACATCTCCACATCCCTTCTCTTCCCGGACTAAACATACCATGTGATCACTTTGGGTTAAGTACAGGTTGAATAAGAGGAGCTGGGAGGAGGATGAATATCAAAGAGGGTGTTGAGTGTAGGAAGAAGAAATCTGGTTTTCCCATTAAGTCTGTGAATTAAAAGCCAGTGGATTTCTAGGCAGAAATATAATCAGGCTGTGTTTTCTTGAGCCCGACTTCGCTTCCAGTTCTGGCATTTGCTGAGGCTCTTTTTTATAGCCAAAGGCCACTGGTCACTGCTTCCTTTTGGCCCGTCCCTAACCATCACTCTTGCCTGCTGAAGGGAATGCTCTGCTGTCCAATATTGTTTCCAAGCCTGAGCTGGCTAAAGTCCTTCTGCTCTTTCAGTGGCTGACAGATTAAAGGAAAGGGAAAGGCACCCTGGGAATGTTAAAGAATGTTGACTCCTGGCCCCACCTCCAAGATTCGGAGTCATTAAGCCTTTAGTGGAGTTCTAAAATCTGCATTTTTCACAAGTATCCTAATTTATGTAGGTTTTGATGGATGCTGGAAACACACTAAAGAAACTGTTCTCAGGAGTCACCTAGATTGGAATATAGTCACATAGATGGAATAAGACCATGGGATAAACAGACTTCTAAGCATGTAAATCAGGATTCAGGCTATAGGGCATATACTCCTCAAGCCCTTTGGAGCTGCCCAGTATCCTGCAGCATCTCTCAGCTGACACTAAAACTTTTCAAAAAGAAGAAGTTCTGGTTTTCCTCCTAGGAAAACGTGTGCTCAATTCCATCTTCCAAAGTGACTCCAGGATCTCTAAGAATGGCAGGTTCAAGAGATGCTTGACTTAAGTTAAAGTGGGTTTAAAGGTTGTCATTTCTGATTCTAACAACCCAAATAAGATCCAGGGGAAGTCACATGAAATGAACCAGAAAATGAACAGAAATGAGCACGGCCAAAAAGCTGGAGGAATTCTCTAACATTGGAAATAGAGGAAATGTTGGTTTTGACCTTGTTTTCCTCTTTAATGCTGATTAGTTTTAAGTGGGGTTGATTTTACTTTTATGTGCAGTGACTATATTTTGCTTTGAGCCTTATCTGGCCTTTCGTTGCCCCACTATTTAAAGCAAAGAAATTAAGGAAATCTCCAAAGGAATATTTTAATTCTTTAAGCAATTGACTTAGATAAGGAATACACAGTGAGGAAGAAGTGGGAAGTGACTGAATCTTCTCTAGAGACAAAGATGAGTGATGTCTTGTGGAGGAAATGTGCTGGCATCATATAATAAAAGTTGACGTAAAGACATTTCCCTGCATGGGCCACCCACTGCTCAGTCCCCACCTGTCAGAAAACTAAGCCCTTACTTTTATATTACCGTGTATAGTTTCATAGGCTGGTTTCAACAAAGGGTAAAGATCACGCCACATTTCTTTGCATTCATCATAGTATTCAGCATGATGCTGGCCATCTAGTAGATATTCAAAAACTCAGTGTTAATCAATGGACTTTAAAAAGTAATTGTGATGGTTTTACTGCCTCAGTGAGCTATCTTCAGGCTAAATGTACTGGACATTGCCCCCCAGGATGAAATGGCAAAGAGAGGGACATGCAGTGTTTCTTCTGAGTATTGCTATGTGCTTGCTGTCTCTGTAATTACTCTCCAGAGAGATTGGCCAACAAGATCCTTCGGGGGCATGTACAAGACTGAGCTTGATCACAAGTTAGGCTTCTGAGTTGAAGAATTTGATGGGGTCAGCAAAGAAGAGAGCTGAAGAGTGTAGGCTCTGGATTCCCACAGCCTGAGCTGGAATCTCAGCTCTACGATTTATTAGCTAAATGACTTCACACAAATTACTTGACCTGTCCACATCTATAAACTGGAGACTGTAGTAGAATCTGTCATAGGGTTACTGTGAAAATTAAATGAGAGAATACATGAAAAGCATTTAGAAAATAGCTCAGCCCATAGTAAGAGCTCAAAAATGTTAGCTATCATTAGAATGAGTGAGTAATGACCAGAACTGGATTGGCGCATGAACAAAGGTGAAAGACTCCAGCCACAGCTCAGGTTCTGTAGACACACTCATGGGAAATTCTCCCTGGTCCGTGTCTCCTACCCAAGCTGCTTTCTACACCTGAATTTGTCACTGAGTCATTGGGTATAATGACATCAGATACCTAAACATGAGGAGGACTCTGCCCTGTTCTTGTTCCGGTCTCTTTTCTAACAATTCCATTCAGTATGAATGTCCTGTTCATATTCCTACCAAGCATCTAGATGGTCTAGAATATGGATAAATGAAGAAAATTGGGGAGCGGCACATAACAAAATGTCTGCCTTCCAAATCACAGTTAAGTTACATTAAAGAAATGGGGAGTTTTTAATGAAAGAAACAAAAGAATCAAATCAGACACATTCTCTTGCTTTCCCTTAATAGATGCTAAATTGCAGCCCTGAGAAGGGAGTCAGCTTGTTTTCAAGGGAAGCTGGGTTCTATTGTAGTGGATAGGGGCCAAAGGGAACAAATCAATAGGTTTTTAAGTTTGGCATTCTTAAAAAAGAAAAAAAATATAAAAAGCATGTTGTTCTAACCTTTTAAAAACTTCCAGAGTCAGCAAAAGAGAGCCAGAGAAGTCAGCCACCAGACAGTGTTGGCTGTGAGATTTTCAATCCACTTTCTTCAGGTCTCTAATAGACAATGTTAGTTTCTTAGCATTCTTCCTTCCACTTCTGGTCCAAAATGAGCATAATATACTGAATGCCATGGGAAAAGCATACATATTTTTAAAAATAACATCTGAATACATATAGAACACAGAATATTATTCAGCCTTTAAAAGGAATGACATTCTGACATATGTTACAACTTGGATAGACCTTGAAAACATGCTAAGTGAAATAAGCCGGTCTCAAAAGAACAAATATTATAATCATACTTACATGAAGTACCTAGAGTAGTCAAGTTCATAGAGACAGAAAATAGGACAGTGGTCTGCAGAAGCTGAAGGTAGGAGCAAATGGGAGTTTTGTTTGATGGGTATGGAGTTTCTGTTGGAGATGATGAAAAAGTACTGGAGATGGATGGTGATGTTGGCTGCACCACAGTGTGAATGTATGTCATGCCACTGAACTGTACACTTAAAAATGATGAAAATGAGTGTACATCAGTTACCTTGACAGAGGCCAGAGAAGTGTGCTGGCAATGGCCTCTAACTTTAAGATGGCAAACATGGCATCAGTTGCCCAGCGAAATGAATGAGTCCTAAGCCAGAGCTTACTGAAGCACAGACACAGAAAATTCGGGAAGCTTTTGGTCTCTTTGATGCTGATAGAACTGGGACTATAGATGTTAAGAAACTTAAGGTGGCAATAAAGGCTCTGGGCTTTGAAATCAAGAAAGAGGAAATGAAGAAAATGATAAGTGAAATTGATAAGGAAAGGACAGGATAAATGAACTTTAGTGACTTTTTGACTGTGATGTCTCAGAAAATGTCTGAGAAAGGTACCAAAGAAGAAACCCTGAAAGTTTTCAAGCTCTTCGATGGTGATGAAACTGGGATGGTATTGCTCAAAAATCTAAAATGCGTAACCGAGAAGCTAGGGGAGAACCTCAGAGATGAGGAGCTGCAGGAAATGATCGATGAAGCTGATCTACATGGAGACCGAGAAGTCAATGAACAAGAGTTTCTGTACAGCCTTTCTTAACATCATTTTCTCCTTTCCTACTGCAGGCACACATCACTGGAGTTAGTGCCCGCCAATGTGTGAAACCTGGTTTTCGAGAACAAAAACTGTTTTTTATCCCCACTGACCTCCTCATATAAATTTAGTAATAACCTCAAATCTATTTTAGACTTTTAAAATGTTCTTTGATAGTAGAGTTCTTTGTGAGGTAACCCGGTAGTTACTTTAATTCCCCAAAGCAGAGAGAGAGCATATTAGAGTGGAGAAACGAGTCTTAAAGCTTTCGCCCACCTGCCATTCAGCTTTGTATCTCTTTACTCTTGTCCTGCATTCCCACGTTTGTTCTCACAGAAGGATCTCTTAGACAAGCACATGTTGTAGCTGGGTCACTGCAAGCAGCAGGCATCTCTTCGATGGTTCTGGTTTTAATTGACACCTGAGTGCAGCTTTCTCTTTAAAAACAAAAAAGTCCAGTGAACTCTCTCACTTGCATTTGGATGCGTGTTTGTGCTATTTATTTTGTCTTAAAAATAAGGTCTTTTATAAAAAAATGGTGAAAATGGTAAATTTCATAATGTGTACATTTTACAATAATTAATAATAATAATAATAATAATAATAATAAAAACAGCAGAAGCATGAAGAAAAGTGATGTCCAAGAAGTGGATGAAGTTTCTGTTTGCCTCTTTGCAGGAGCAGCTCTCCTCCAGCCTTATTACGTGACAGTTACCATTTTCTGACCTTGTAGGCAGACATTACAACAAATTTTTTTCAGTGGATGTTATCAGAGGGATATAGAATCTGCTCTCACCCTCTGATTTGCCTCACCAGTTCTGATTCCTACACCTCCTGAGAGCAGTGGAAGGAACAGAAGGAGAGGAAAGTGACTGAACCACAGAGCATCTCCTGAATAGCATATGGCAGCAGACTTCCTAAGAGAAATAAATGTAGGTTCTTAGAGTCACTGGGTTTAGGCAGTTCATAACTAAAGTATTTCTCTCTGTTCCCATAAATAAACAATATACTTGTCACTTAGCGACAAGAGTTTTGCAGATAGTGAAATCGAATTTCAATTTACATTTTGATAGCTTTCAAAGTATTTCGATTGCAGCCCCACAGAATGAAATGCATTTTACATCATGACAT
This sequence comes from Pteropus vampyrus, assembly GCF_000151845.1. Taxonomy (NCBI): domain Eukaryota; kingdom Metazoa; phylum Chordata; class Mammalia; order Chiroptera; family Pteropodidae; genus Pteropus; species Pteropus vampyrus. The sequence goes on along the minus strand of NW_011888846.1, from coordinate 808,137 downwards.
AAATGTGTGCATTCACGTTGATGAATTTACATAACTAAAACAACAGTTTCACCAAATAACACTCGTCCTTAGTACATGCAGGGCACCATAATATTTTACCTCCTCCTCAGTTTTGTTCTATTCAATCGCACATTTTAAATGCTGGTTGTAATCAATGAAATTTGCTCAGAACACTCTAATGGGTCTTGATCTGCAGTTTGAAAAATACTGCAGTGTGTGTTCTGCTCTAGCCTTTAACACCAAATCGCTTGGTCCAGAGGGCTAACCATGGGTGAGATTCTCTGCTGGTGACTCTTCAGGTGAGTCAATTTCTCTTTCATCTCAGAGAGAAAGAGCCTGATGGGGCAACACAGGAACCAGTTGCGAAACCAGTGTGCAGGAGTGATCAGTCACCAGCCAAGGTCAGCAGGAGATGCCCAGATCATGTATGTGTCCTTCAACAGAAACGGTGAATATGGGCATCAGCTAATTCTGTCCTTTTTGGATACCACCGCAAAAAAATTATCAAATTGTATCAAATTCGGGAGATCAGGAGAAGGTAAAAACAGGAAACTCTAAAGTCTTCTTAAACATTTCAGTCTGGAGAGGAGTGCACAGACCATGTGACAGTTTTTTGAGGGAAATTAAAAGTCAAGTAATGTTTGGACATCGTTCCATTGTGTAGCGGTTAGCATGTCTGCTTTACATGCAGAAGGTCCTGGGTTCGTGCCCCAGTGGAGCCACAGTCCATGGTCTATGGCCATGCCACTCTGAACAAGCTCAATGTCTGATTTCAGAAGCTAAGCAGAGTCGGGCCTGGTTAGTACTTGGATAAGAGACCACCTAAGAAGACCAGGTGCCGTAGGCATAAATAATAATAATAAATAATTTTTTAAAAAAGTCAGGTAATGTTTGAGGGCACATACGGTGTCATCTGGACTTTTCAGAACCTCCGGAACCCAATTACCCCTCCAGCTTCTGATTCCATCTTTCTTGCTTTATCTGGGGAGCTGGGAAACAATACTGGAATCTCTTGCTTTGTTTCTGTTTTATTTTTGTTTTTTGTTTGTTTGTTTGTTTTCCTGTGCATATCAAAGAGTTCTGAAGGAAGGTAGCCTGTGTGAGGAAGTGTGTGTTTACTGGCCACTTCAGTCCAGAATGAGTGTAATTGACCTTCACTGAGATGTTGTGGGAAAGCACGAATAATGTTGTGACAAGTACTGGACACCGTGAAAACACCCATTATTTTTGGCAGATTGTGTTGAAACAATTACATTTTCTGGGGATCAGAAACTAAAGTAAATTTAGAAAAAAATAATGCCTGTCTGTACAGACTCCAGAACACTCCCTAATGCGGTATATATGTTTAAGAAAGTCATCCAATACATTTCTTTTACAGCATTCTTAGGCTTCTGAAGTTGTTTCTATATCCTTTCTCTACCCGTCTTCTCACAGATGTGCCACTAATATAAAAGGAGGTAGACCTTTCTGTGCTCCATCATGCAGATACTCGGGCAATAACAAGATCGTGGCTTCCAGGATATATAATGGAAATTGCCACCACCAGAGTCCATAGGGTACAATATGGAAACCAAATAGTTCAGGTTACCATTACCTTTAGTTCCCAGCGATAGAATGTTATGCTGGAACAATGTTTAAAGATCATCTTTTTCAATTTCCTCAACGCATCATCCCAAGGCACTTGGGATACTGAAAAATGGCCTTTGCTCCCAAGCCCACCTCCTTCAAATCACTCCAGCTTATCATTTTCATCCTCTTAAGTTCTAATAAATAGACTGGCTTTGCCACAGAGTTCAACAGCTCTTTTCTCTCCTTTTTTTTTTTTTTTTTCATGTGGGCAATATTCCATGTTTTTATCTAGATTTTAATGGCATTTTATATTTAGTGGAATAAAATAACAGTGTTCACAACTGGGTTCTCTTTATACTTTGTATTAGCTTCAAAAATAGCATTTATCACATGAAATAGAAAGTCCAGCTGAGGCCGCAAAACATGTTTAATTGAATATTCACTGGGACCATCTGCTGACACCTCAGAATGTAGCGAGTATTGCTGCAAAGTCCTTGGAATTTGGGAATGTCTGAGTGAAAATGGAACATTGTAGTGATCAGATTCAGGGCAATTGCTAGTTCTCAGATGCTTTGAGAACTTCTGTCCCAATTGAATCCGTATCACTAACTCTATCATTTTGAGATTTTTTTAAGTTTTTGTGGCTGTGTGTATGTTTATGTTTTCTTCTTCTTTTTTTCCTTTCTTTCATTTTATTTTACTTTATTTTTTGCAGATAGATGTTGTCTGCCAAGGAGACTTACAACCTGAGCCTGTGAAAAAAGGTGAGAGCTCTATCATCTGGTTATAGGCAGCAGGACATTGTTACTGGTGTTTCTGCAGTTTTTGCCACTGGGGTATACGGCTGCCCTTAGTCTTATCTTTCCAAAAGTCAATGACAACGAATTTTGGAGAAATAGACAATGGTGCACAGGACCGTGCTCTCTAATCTACTGACAGGCTAGATAGGGCCTGTAGTAGGGTAAGGATGAAGGCATCTAAAATGAGAAAATAGAGAGGAATAAATATGTCACTCTATTTTCCAAATTCAGTCTCAGACAAAGGTCTAACAGACCTGAATTTATTTTCATGGAAAATATGGCAGAGTATTTAAAAATGGCATTGTCCAGAAAAGATAAAAGCCATCTATCTTATTCTCCATGGTATCCATATAACCTAATACAGTGCCTGGTACAGAGTAGATGCTTAATAAATAACTGCATCATAAGTGAATGAATGGTGCTCCAGAGTGGGGGGCCAACCTGCTCACCTGTCTTCCTTCTGCCTATGCACGCAATCTCACAGAAGCCAGCTTTTCTTCTTTAAATAGCTACGGAAATTTGCATGTTCGGGGAAAATTAGCATTCTTGCTGGAGAGAATTTCTTAGCCAGCTGACAATGAAACCAATAAAAGATAGTGTTGATCTGAGGCAGCAGAGAAGGGATTCAGTGCAAGGACAGTGTATACAAGTGAGGCAGGCAGGAGAGGTGAAAACTTTAGGGTTCCAGACGCAGTCGTCACTCTCATTTATCTATACTGGTTTTGATGGTGAGCATCTAATATGAACCTATTGGTGCGGTGATTGCTACCATTAAGCCACAGTCAGGAATGCTCCCTGCAAGAAAGCACAGCCTTTTCTAGCTGGTTGAGCCTTGACAAACACATTGGGTGACTTGTCCGGTGTTTTAAGGATGTTTTGTCTTTGTTAGAATCCTTGGCATACCACGACTGAAGAATATTTTAAAACTTTACTTCCTTTTGTTTTAAATAGAATCCATACCCAGCACTAATTGTCATCTATGCTCCAATGCTTGAAAAATTCATCACCTTGCCTGTCTCCGATGAGTTTTTTTTCTAATTAACTTGTTTGTTCATTTTTCATTTTAAACCTATGGTTAAAACTGAAGTGGTAAGCCTTCCTCTAATCTTCTGACATAGGAAAAGAAAGTAAATGAATATTAGCCACATACCAAGTCTCTGAATTACAATCAAAGGCAATGCACTGGACTGTGCAAGCATTACTGGTACTTGAAGAATCCTGAGTAATGTCTGGGCTCTCCAATGGATGGTGTACCCTGCTGCTTTGAGAGTTACACATGGGAAAAGGTTTACAGGGTTTGCCACATGGGGCGGTTTGCACATGTCGACTTGGTTAACCTGGCAGTGTTTCCCAGAACTCCCCTCCCTGTATGGTTCTGGGTTACGGTTGTGCAAGAGAAGTCTGAATGAGATTTAGAAGACTGAAGTGAAGCAGTGTGATGACCTCTGAAGGTCATCATGATTAAATGTGGTGACAGATGGAGAGGTGCTGGAAGATTCTAATTTGTCCTTGCTGTCAACAGCTTCGCATTCTGCTAATCTTCCAGCTCCTGATCCTGCTGACCAAGGGTCAAGGCCCCTCACCAGATGCTTGGCAGTGAAAGCACAGTGTCCTATGGATGTCCCATGTGCTTCCCTTTGGGGTTCCACTTCTGCAGTGGGACATGCTCGGTTGTATTACTGACTCTTTCTCTTTTCCTCCTATAGTTCTGTGAGATCTAATATTTCATAATAAACCCCTTGTCTCATAATGCACAGCAGTTCTCCTTCTCTGTTTGAATCCTGAGATACCTGGTGGGAGGGGATTATTGATTACTAGAGGGTTCCTATTGGGAGAGGCATTACTGATCTGAAGTCAGAGATACTGGTACCAGTCTCGGTGCCACCACTACCAGCTGGGTGATCTTAGACAAGATATTTAACCTCTCGAACCCTATCTTCTTTACTTGTAAAAAGGAGCCAATAACATCAGCCTCATGGGGTCATTATGAAGCTTAAATGACATATTGCATGTAAAATAGCCTGGTAAATAGTGAATGCTCAATAAACATTATTATTGAGAGAACTTAATATCTGAAGGGGAATCGGGCAGCAGAGCCTAAAATATATGGAGAGAAGCAAATAATTAAGTGTAGGTGTTTTAGGATTTAGGGAGAGAGAGCTCAGGTTGAGGAGACAAGCAGGGAGGAGCAATAGAGATGTGAGAAGGGAGAAACAGGCAGCTCAGGATGAAAGCGTGACCACTGAGAGTCTAGATACCAGGTGCAGACTCTAAACTGCATTCCGGTTTCGGCCTAAGTTCTCTGTCTTTCTAGGTGGACAGGTCAGGGCTCTCTAGGTTCACTGTGTGAAAAGCCGCTATATAGGATCTAAAGAATTTCCTGGGTCACTCTGAACAGCCCTTTCCCTGCTCCAAATATTGAAGGTGGGTTTTGTGGCACTAGGATAGCCCTAGATGGCCTGAACCCACTTTGATCCCCTCCCAGAGCAGCAGCCATGTAGGGGGAGGGAAGAGTTATGCCATACAGAACTTAACACCCCAACCTCAATAAAAAGAGTTAAGATTCAGAGTAAATGGGTGTATGTATAACAGAAAATGATAGCTAGGTAGGCAACCAGTTCATAACCCCCATCTCCTCAAAGAGACCCAGAAATCTGTCTTTGAGTTGGAACAGTGCCTATTTGGACAAGGAGTAAGCCCACACTGCCCTTTTCCTGAACAAACTGCACTAAGATTGTGTTCAATTGGGGCATTCCCCATGCGCAACTAGAAGCCTTTAAGGGAATGGATAAAGATCTGAAGACCCTGTAGAATGAGAAAGCATGACTGGAGAGAAGTGTGAGTATATAACTGTAGAAAAGGCTCTTGAGGCCTCTAAGAGCTGTCTTTGGCTCTGAAAGATTTCATGTGAAGACAGGTTTGAGATCAATGAATGGAAATTATAAGATAGGTTTGCCTCATTGTATTTCTGTCACTGATATAATAATTGATAATAATGATGGTTGGCATCTACTGAGCACTTCCTATGTACTAGGCATTGTTTTAAACAGTATACATATATTATCTTGTTAAAAATCTTACAAAATCCCTATAAAGTATTGAGGCACACAAAAGTTAAGTAATCTGGCTATGTTTATGGAATTTGAAATAATGGAGCTAGGACTCAAACCCAGGAAGTCTGTCTCCAGATCCTGTGCTTTAAATCACGGCACTCTGATTTACAATGGAAGGGAATTCCTGCATCCTGCAGGAGTCTGGGCTCCATTATTTCTGACCTTTGTTCCAACTCAGATCCCTTGAGCAATTTTCCAAGGCTAGGACGGGTGATAGTCAATGCAGCGCAATAAGCAGTTATGGAGTACTGACCGTTCACCAGGCTCCAGGCTGGGTACTGGGGATACCAAGATAGATAACACAAAGCAAGTCCCACAAGAGACAGAGATGTGGGAACTTCTGTGGTCCACAAGGATAGAATCACAAGTCTTCTCTCTGAGAGCTGGCGAACTTATTAAAATGGCAATATTTGCTTTTGGAACTCCCATCCTAGTTCCTTTTGTCACCCTCTCCCCTACTGTCCCAGTGTCAAACCAACAAACCCCATAATCGTATCACTGTTGAGAGTTCCTGACAGTGTCTGGCACTGAGAAGGCTGAGTAGCAGAGTTAGTGCACGTATAAACTAGGCACACCTAGTGGAAAGACTCAGTTGCACTGCTGATGAGTGGAATAAATCACGGGTTTAAGACAAATTGACCAAAGATATTAGCTTTTCCTCAATACCTGTCAGTTCAGTGTGTTATATTTTAATTGTGGTAGTTACACGAGTGAATTCATCTGTTAAAACTCATCAAACTTCGCCCAATAAATGAGTGCATTTTGTTATATTATATTACCTTCCCTCCTGAGGAGACTAAATCGCTTCCAGGAATTTCTTCCTGTCTAGCAAGAAGTGCCCCAGCTGCCACTGGATTCCGTTTCCTCTCACCTTTGCCCTTAATGAAGGTAAAAAATAGCTCTTCAAACACCCTTCAAGTTCTTTAAGTCACTTGCCAAGAATGAGTTCCCTGAAAACCATCCCTGCAGAAGGCTTTCTGAAATCGTAACTTATCCCTGAAAATATACCCGTTTTCCTTACAGTAAAGAGCCCTAAATTGCTCTCATTTGGAGAAACGACCAAGCCAAGACAAAAGATTGAACTGCAACATGATCACAGATAGAGAAGGAATCTTGATGGATTGTTTACTTCTGATTTGTTCTGCTTTCTCCAAGTCAGGTTCTATTTCAATCAGGCAATCAAAAAAACGTCCATGAAGTTCTGTGTGCTAAGCCTTGAGCTAATTATAATAATAGCTCCAAATTATTCAGAGCTGACTATGCCCCAAGGGCTGGGCTGAGTACTTTATGTCAATAATATATAAATTAGTCTTTATAGCAACTTTATGAGATAGGTACTAATATCCCCATTTTATGGATGAGAACTTGAAGGCAGGGTGGTTAAGTGACCTGCTATTGTCAGTGGAGAGCCAAGACTAGAAGCCAGAGTTGCAGATTGCAGAATATTTAACCATCATCATACACTGCTGTTCCTTGTTCTCAATGAGCTTTCAACATGTTAGAAGGATGGCAGAGAAGCCTAAAACTAACCAAACAGAGAAGTGGGGCTCTAGCCTACTTGAAAAGGTTCTAGAAAGACCCTACTCCATTCTTTCCCCTTAACCTGTGCTTTTTTTTCACCCAACACCCGAGCCCCTGGGGTCTTTGTGCTTTAGCAGAATGATTCCAGAGTATGAACTGCATGTCTTGCCAAATTCCTGATTTATAGAGGAGGCATGAATGAGATGCTTTTATAAAGAGCATTTGGAGAAGGAAGCAAAAATATGACATTCATTCATTCCGTCATTCATTTAACATCCATTTAAACATTATGGAGCAGTCAGTAAGTCAAGTTATTGTGTTGATACCTGGGATACATAGAACAGACCTGGATACTATTCTCAAAGTCTAATGCTCTAACAATTATCTCATCTCTTATCGCACTCTCCTTGTTGTTGGCCAAATTCCACCTCCCATTCATCACAGCGTGACATCCCACCCTGCCCCTAGGATGACCCTACAAATGCTGCTTCCCTGATGGGTGTAGGATGGTAAGGTCCCTGTGGATTGGCCAAACAATCACTCAGGAAAGAATAAGTTTCCTTTTTCCTGTTCTCTCCCACCCTTTTCAGTGAGCCGTAAGGAAATGGGGAAATGGGCTGGGGTTAGCGCCAGGGTCCCTTAATAAAATGCTCCAACACACCCCTCTTGCATTTTAATGGAAAGAAAATGGGTGGGGTAGATCTCTTGCACAATTTCAAAATTGAATTGAGTTTAATTCTATAAAATAGATTCTAAGTTACATCATAAATAATATGTGGGAAGACAGAGATCTGTGCCAAAAAGATGGGAACAGCCTATTCCTAAAAGTAAAAAGTCCTGATGTGCAAACAAACATGAACAAATAAAAGGTTGTTTCCCAGAGGCGGGGAGGCTACATCTCCCTAAAAGGCAGAAGTCCTGGAAAAAGAAGGCTTGGCCAGAGGCTCAAGCCGACTTGAGGCCTGTGCTAAAAGCCTGGCACATAGTAGGGATGCTCTATATGTGGTTTGCAGCTGTCCTAGTTGGTGACATATGATAGTTACACAGGGTACAGAGTGTACAGTGTGTACACAGTACCTCAGCATTCAGCACAGTGCCCAGTAGCCCATGTGATAATTTAAAAGGCAGTGCATGCTTTGTCTGGTAAAACAAACAAATGAACGAACAAAGAAACTCTGCCACCAGCCAAAGGTGTTCTTACTCAAATTTACAAATGCATTGAACTTTACTTGCATTCAGAGCACTACGGTTTGGTGAGGACCACAGTGAGCAAGGAATAGCACCTGCCCTCTCAAAGTCTCATTGTAGTGTGTGCATCTGTATGTATGGGAAGCGGAAGGGGAAGGGGAAGGGGACAGATACAAATTAATAAGGATTACGAAGGAATATGTGGACTCATAGAGAAAGAAAATTGACTATTCCTTGGAGAATCTAGAAAGGCTTCTCGGAAGTAATGGAATTGAACTGAGCTTGAAGGAAAGGGTGGAATAAACATTCCAAGAAAAGAGAATCCCTGAACAAAAGTAGTAATCCACGGGAATAGAGGGCATATTTAGAAAAGGGCCAGAAGACGCTGCAAGAAACCTGCAAGCTGTCTTCACTGTGTAGCAGCGAGTGCCTCGGTGGCCGGAAAAGCAGAACTGGGTTAAGATTTTCAGGAGCCCTAAGCAAAGCAATTTTATTATAGTGCTCCCCTTGTGCTACTTAAAATTTTAAAACACTAAATTACAAAATAAGACTAAGGAAGCCCAACAAAGTTTCAACTTTGTCCATTTAGAATAGTTAGACTTAAAAAAAAAAAAAAACACTTCGATATCAAATTATTTTTTAAAAAATTTTGTTTCTAAATCTCTGATTTAGGATATTAAAACAGGATAAACTCTCCTGCAGGAAAATGAATCCGAAACTGAGGGAATTAACCCTTGTGCATTTGGTAGGGGCAGTCCCCCAGACAACTCTGCTCCACACGTGACTGGGGAGTCCTTGCAGACAGGGACTCTGCTGTCCACTAGAGCCTCCTTGGGATCCTCTGCTGACCTTTCACATCCGGATGTGTAATCCAGCAGAGAGAGAGGTGACAGTACGCTGCACAAGGATTCAGAAGCCAGGCCTGAACGGGTTGCTCATCATGCGCCCCCATATTCCATGACCAGTGTCATGGGCCCACCTATGCTATTGCCACAGAGAGACTAGGAAGCATAGAGGAACACCTGTGCATTTCTTTTCCTATTACTATTGTAACAAATTACCATAAACCTAGCAGCTTAAAACAACGTAAGTTTATTATCCTACAGTTCCATAGGGTAGAAGTCTGATATGGATCTCACTGGGCTAAAATTAAGGTGTCACCAGAACTGCATTCCTTCCAGAAGCTCTAGAGGAGAATTTGTTTTCTTGACTCTTCCAGTTTCTAGGTGCTGCCCACATCCCTTGGTTGGCAGCCCCCTTCCTCCACCTTGAAAGCCAGCAACATTGCAACTATGATGAATATTGATACTTAACCTACTGAATATTGTTTTGATTCTGGGAGTCAAAGGTTATGTTTTTGTGGTTGTTATTATGTCTTCATAGTTTCACATTTTTTTTCCAGAAAATTAGACTACATGTGGTGCTTAATTGAGTTTTACTTTATGTGGCTCCCTAAATTTGTTTAAAACTTCACCAAAATATTACCCCACATTTCAGCCTTGAAATGAAAAATTACTCCATGTGCAAATATTAGGCAGACACAGTCAGGAGAAGTGAATTAAAGTTTGTCAGGAGAGGGGTGAATTCCCTTCCACGGTTTTCGATAACGCAACAACCAGGTGTCCTCCAGAACTGAATAGGATTTTGTTTTGTTGTTGAGAGACATGCAATGAAATCAGAGGCAGCAAAAGTCCAGGTGGAATAATTTGGTGCAACTGACTCATACATCATGAAGGACTAGGTCTCAGATTCCAGACATAGGTCTGACAAAATCAGGCTGATATTCCAGAGGAACTATTGAACAATTCTTGAACAATTCTTGATACAAGTTAATTAAGAAAAAAAAAATAGCTGTTTAATAAAATAGAAAATGCAGACAAAATCCAGGTATTAGTCTATATACCTCAAGTTCAAGGTCAATATTAAATCTGCAAAAGCAGTAAATCACCCCAAAATAGCAGCTCTTCACTACATTGTGCTGCATGACTGCCATGGTCAATGAGAATCTTTAAGTATTGAATATGAATACAGATATATCGTGCTCTATTTAGTAAATAAAATAATTTTTGTGTATGTTTAATGTTTCTTTTTTTTTTCCCCAAAAAACTTTCGTGGAATCAGAGAGGTGATTTAAGAAAATATAGTATGTGTAGCAATTTACTCTCTCAGCACACCAAGAACAAGAAACATTTTTCCCAGGATGGCCAAGGTGCTTCCCAGCTGGAATGTTTCATTGTTCATGGCCCCTCATTCAGTGGTGTGCTGGGGCGAGCTTGCATGGGCTTTTAGGAGCCGCTCTGAACTTCTCTTCTCAACTTTGCATTCAGTGACATCTCACTGGTAATTTGAAATGGCCACAGTGAGAGTATTTACCCCTTAAAAACAATAGCAAATGCTACGAACAAGGGCTTTATTTTTTATTATTTATTTCTTAGATCCATTTATCAATGTTTACCAGCATACCACAGGCCCACACTGATTTAAAACCATCGTTAGGATGTATATTTGGGGCAATCGCGATTATAACAAACTGTTCAATAATTGTTTTAGTCGGACTTCAAGATCGAGAAATATGATGTCCTGTGGCTTTTAGTAGTCTCATTAACAAGAAAAAGCAATTGGATTTCTACCTGTCACTTAAGGGGAAGTGCTTTTATTAATTGTTGCCTGTTTTCTTTGCTAGAATACAAGGGCGGAAATATTCTTCCCTGTTATTAATGATGAATCTCAAGAAGCTAACAACACATGGTAGGTGCTCAATAAATGTTGAGTAAATGAATAAGATTTGCCTGACACAGGCCAAGTCTTCCTAGTAGGTGATTTCACCAGACTTTCTCTGTCATTAGTGTTGCCAATTCCCTGTGGGAAAGGAGTTAAACTCTTCTCAATAACTTCTGCATTCTCACAGTAACTTGGAAAATACCTATATTATATAGGTGGCAATTATCTATATTATAATCATTTTTATGATATAACCTTCTATTATATATCTGTAACTCTTCCACTATAATAGCAGCTGCAAAAATCGGAGGCAAAAACAATGTTTTTGTTTTGTTTTAATGATTTTTTCCTTTTTAAAAGTAGTATTTCCTTTTTGTTATTTATTCTCATGAACGTGTCACATGGAAAGAATCTGTCTTTGCATGTGCCCCTTAGCACAGTGCAAGCCCATCTGCAACAAGTATGATGGTCCAACTTGCACTCCAAGTCTTACTCCCCTTGTGTCCTCAGCCCTGGCAAGAGTTCAAGCTCAATACATGTTTATTGAAGGAATAGTGCTGACTCTTCTTCCTTTGAAAACTCTGGAAGGACTTCAGTAAAGCTCAGAGGAAGAAAAGCGGGATTTCCTCCTAAAACTCTGCCTCCCACACACATGTAGCAATTTGTAATCTTGGTCTTTGCACCAGTCACCTGTCAAAGCAAATCTTTCTTAAAGAGGCTTCAACCTAACAATTTATTTTGACAGAGGCTGTATGTCTTAGTGAGGCGAACCATGTCCTTGACCTTAGTTATCCCATTTTGTGACTCAGGAATAACCTGAACTCCTCTTCTGTAACAAGTTTTGAGAAGTTCTGTTGAACTGACTGACAAATCTTTTCCAGGACAGCTGAGACATCCAGACAACATGTAACTGCCACATTGACAAAATGATCAAATTAAACAGGTTTCCTTGAATTTTACTTTCACCACTGGCAGAGGCAATCTTGAAAACCTGGGCCCTTAGAAAAGCATGCTTGGACCATACCTTGGCTGCTTGCTAGGGCATTCTAGTTTGCTAAAAGGTTTCAAGCTGCTGGCATAAGCACAAGTGCCACTATACTGCAACTGCTATGACATAAACAGAAAGCTACACCACAAGAGGCCAGCACACCCTGAACCAATATTCTGTGGAAACTCCCTAGGGACCCAGGGTTGCATAAAACTCAACAGGAAAAAAATATCCCAACTTTATCTAAACCCTCTTTACTCAGTATAGGAGTCTGTAATCTTTGAACTTGCCAATTGTTGTTTGCACAATCAATCTGCCATTCAGATGGTTTGCAGAAAATAGTTTTTACTGGTGTATGGGGTAGCTCCCCAAAGGATAGTTGGAGGTCAGAGAGTTATATGTTCCGGAACCCTCTGTCTTGAGCTTTGGGGCCACCTGGCCAAGATACCAGTTAATCAAGATCAAAACATAAGGTGTTTGTTCATATTGGTGGAATATATACTTATGTGTGTATTATATATTTGCATTTATATTACTTATTATAGGACAAAGCATCCCTGTCCCAGAGGGCAATGGGAATGATGCTGCCTCCTAGTGAAAGAAAGTGGGAAATTGAGAGAAACACTTTTAGAATATAGCCTGGAGGAACTGGAGAGGATCTTAGACCCCAGATAAACATACAGACTCTACCTTTTCAGCCTTTTAAGAATCTGACTTTTTACAATACAAAGGGTCTCTTTCTAAAAACATGTACAGCTTCTCTTGGTAGCCCATATGAACCCATCAACCAACATATTTTTTCTACTTCCTACATGCTCAAACATGTGTCTGAAATCATAGAGATCATTAAGGAACTATTAGGCAGGATTATTGACCTCCAAAAATGAGAGACCAATGAGAAATAAGCAAGTCTTCATTTGTATGGCTCAGTTTATGTCAACAGTCTAATCTTCCTTTGGTTCCCTCTATCCACTTTTAGCATTCAAAGATTTTTATAACCTGATTTCCCACTCATACTCCACCTAGCCATATTTCTTGCTACTTCGCTCTTAAATTCTATGTTTCAGCCGCTCTTGGAGCTAGCTTAAGGGTAGGCCCCTCAGAAAGCCCTTCTAAGAAAGCCCCTCAGAAAGCCTTTCTAGAGGGGCTAGAAAGCCCCTCTAAGGCCTTCTAACACATCACTAGAATCTAGGAAGACATAGAGAACGGAACTGTCACAGCTCCTCAAGGAGATGACATTATGTGAAGTCCTGTGATAAACCACTAAGGGCGGGGTGTGATGTCCCCCAGGGCATGCTTAAATAACAATAAGAGATTTCTAAAGAGTTTGTCCATCTAACTGCAGTACTTTGTTTAACTGAGTCAGGGGCCAAGGAATTGACTTGCTTGGGACAACTGAGAAGCAGCTGCATGCTGCAGTCAGAGAGCCCTCCTAGCTTCTTCATAAACAAAATTAAAGGAGACTGGTTAAAAGGGTTGCCTAATTATTAGGGAGCTGATTAGAACTGGTTATTGAGCTTCCGAACTCCCTGCAGTTCTCCAGGTTCCCCACACTCTCTCTCTCAAGCCTCTGTACTTTTGACAGATTTGCCTGGAGCCACCCTGATTAATATTCCATACCAAGTTAACCTCAAAACTGAACAAAAGCCATTGCCTCCTCCAGAAATTCTTCCTTAACTCCATGTTACACTCTGGCCTAGCCTGGTCTGTATTAGAGCCCAACTTTTGCGCTTCCGTGGCTCCCGATACACATCTACGCTCATAACACTGTGCTGTAACAAGCTGTCCGTGCATCTAACCCCCTCACAAGGCTGTTGCTTTGTTCGTTTTTTATCCATTTGATCTATTCTCTTTCCACCTCACTTTTTGCCCTTTTCTTTCACCCCTGCCTCCATGTAAACTTGTGAGAGATCTGGCTTTTCTTTGGAAAAATTTAAGCTAAATATTCTGTTCTGCCTTATGGGCAGAGGCTTAAAACTCTTCTTTAGGGACTACTCAGTAATCTTAATGTCAGGATCCCAGTGTTCCCTCCAGTTTCCTCCCAACTCTGACTGATTACTTAGAGTATTCGCTGGGGAAGAGACTCCGCTCTCTCCATTCAGCAAGGACACACTATCTTTATCCTTGTTAGAGTCCATCCAGTCCATGCCATATAACCTGTCAAGTTTTATAAGCATAACAAGTCAGAGATCTCTGTCCAGGGACAGTCTTCCATGTAACCCAGTTTTACACAATGAGGACCCTATGTATCATGGCAGGAGGTGGTAGGAAGGGTTCCACAATCATCTGCAGATTTCCAGCTGAGGAAGCACTGAAAAGGTAACACAGCCACTCTATACTTTGGAGCAGGGTGACATGTGAACCATTTCAGATAGAGGAGAATCCATTTAAATGTAAAAGACCCTCAGAGATGAAGATTCCATGATCAGTATCTAATGCCATTTAGTAATAGAATTTCTACTTACTTAAGAAGAGTTAGTACTGAGTACTTGTTAATAGCTGGGAACAGTATTAAATCTTTTACATTCATTGTCTTAACTAATTCTCACAAAAGCCCTTTGAGTCAGGAACTGAAAAAATTCATTTTACAAATGAGAAAACTGAAGTTCAAAGAGGTTAAGTTACTTGACCAAGTAAGTGGTAGAGTCTAGATTTAACTCTGAAATATCCATAGCTCCAATGTTCAGGAGATTGACTGCTAATCTTTAGGCTACATTCTGTCACCTGAACATGTTGTACTTGCTGTATCTGGCACCTGCTCCCTTGTATTTGCTTCTGCCATATCCACTAGTCTTACTCCAAACTTTCTGTTCAATCAGAGCCTCAAACTAACCAGACCAACACTGTCTAATGGAAACATAATATGAGCCACAAATGTGAGCCACATTTGTCATTTTAATTTAATTCCTAGTAGCCACATTATAAAAAGTAGAAAGAAATGGGTGGAATTAATGTTAATAATATATTTTATTTAACCCAGTATTTCCAAAATGTTACGATTTCAACATGAAATCAATATAAAAATTATTAATGAAATAATTTACACCTTCTTCAGACTAAGCCTTTACAATATGATGTGTATTTACACTTTCAGTGCATCTTAGTTCAGACTACTCACGTTTCAATTGCTCAATAGCCACATGTGGTTAAGAGCTACCAAACTGGACATCACAGGTCCAGACGCCTGAGTCTTGACTCCCTTAATAATCTTGGGGACTCTTCAGAGAATAGAAAAGAAAGAACTGGCAAGATAAAGAGCATGTTTTTAGTTATTTGCTTGATTTAGTCCAAGAAAACAATAAAAGGAATAAACTCCACAATTTCCATCTACAATTAATTAGTGGTTGGCTTAGTTGCCTGAGAGCAGATGAGAAGCTGAGTGATGGAATCTACACCATTGCACAACTTGTATCAGGTGTCCTTACACAAGAAGATCAGGAAACTCCAGATCCTTCATGAGCTCCCTCCTCTGTCCTTCATTATCTCTTCTAGTCCAGGAAGGGATGATGTGATCATGATGAGGAGAGAGAAGACTGAAAGGAAGAAATTAAAAGGGCAGGAAGGCTGGAGAGAAATAGGGAGAAGGACTGTGATAGATCAGGGTGGTAGAGAATCCTGTGAAATCTGTACTCAGGAAGGAAAAGGGCAGTAAAGCTGCCCTTTATGGGGACCACCCAGTACCCCTGGGCTAGGACCACCCAGTACCCCTCAGCTATGAAGGATGCACAGACTAAAGGCAAGTTTGCTCCTTATTCTTTTCAGCTGAGTCACAAAGGCATCTCATGCAAAAATTATATTCCTCTTTGCTTTTTAAAAGGGGAAACTAGCTGAATCATGAGTGAGTGACAGGGGGCAGTAGCAAACACATCAAGAGTCTTGAATACCCCGCTGTCTGGGCTTATTTCTCTCTAATCTTTTAGAGCACCTGGATTTAAAAGGAGAAGCAGTGAGACTTGCTGAGCAGCAAGCAGCTGGGAATTTGGAATGCATCTCTGAAGATCCACACTGAGCCTGGCTCAGAACTTCCAAGAAAACTCAGTGGGAGGGGAGGAAAAACAGTGCAATGACTTGACGCCTTGTAGGGCCCGCCTCGGCCTTGCTGCACTGCCCAGAGATTACATTCCAGCTGCACTGCAGTGACCCAATGTTCCAGTAAACAAGGAGGGGATGGGGTGCACAGACTTCAGATCAGGCTACCCTGGAGCTTTTAAAATAGAACACAAGAAGCCAGCTGGGCAGGGCCAGAGTTGGGGGAGTTGCCTTTTTATATTTCCTGGATCAGGGAGGCACACCCACACCTCCCACCGGACACACAATAGATACACCCTCACTTCCAGCAGGGCTTGGATAGATTCCAAAACCTCAAATGATATCTTCCACAATGGTTAGAAACTGGTAACCTCCTTTAGGACACTTCCCAAAGGAGAGAGTGCAAAGGAGACGCTAAGCAATATTCCTGCCTTCCAGAAAGACAAACCCAGCTGTGGCCGACTAACACAGTCATTCAGTCCATTTCCCCATTTGATTTTATGGAATCAGACAACTACCTAAGGATCCTGTGACTCCCCGGGCTTATCCTACCCCCTGCCTTACCCCACGCCCTCCTATATTCTCATGTCTCCATTTCCACTTCACCAGCCGGAAAATGGGCCTACGTAACAGTCAGAGGGTCTTCGTGGAAATGTGAGGAAGAGTGCCCCCACTCAGAGAGCAAAGTTCTGGAAGTTCCTTCTCTGAGAGTCCAACTACCTGGGGTAATTCGGGTTTTCTAAGTCAGATTGCATATATAGTTTCCCCTCCCCACCACATAAGTAGGTGAGTGACCATCTGACTAGGTGACCAAAGAATTTATCATCCACACTGGGACATCTCTGAGAATGAAAGGGGGTGCTATTGATAACAAGTCTGGGACAAAACACTCAGCAGGGCATATGTCACCTGCATGCCTAGTGGCTCCATTTCCCACCTTACATGTTGCTCCCACCTTTCACAGTCCTGCTCTGCTTAGCTTTTTTTTTACAATGATTGATTTGTCCTTTCCCTTTACTAGTTTTGGCCCATTTTTTTATTTTCTTGTAGAACAGTGATCCTCAGCAATAACTGCATCTCCATTCTGAAGTGGGGAAATTCCCCATGTAATAAGCTGTACGACTCCTTCACTTATGCTCTGAGTGGTGTGTTCCAGAATTCTCCAGGAGCTAGTTTTCGATTTCAGAGATAAGCTCCATTATGAATTTTAGTGACCAGTGAGTATTGCCAGCTTTCACTCACCAAATTGTCACACTTCAATTTTTGGACAAGCAAACAGCATGAAAAATGGTGACAACTGCTTGAGTACTCATGGTAGGAAAAAAAGCCTTCCTCACACCATTTCCTTAGTAATAATGAAAACAGGCCCTGCCTCCTTCCTGTCTCTCCAGTGTGCTTAATGCATCAGGTATATTTCTAACGTTTACAGCCACCCTGCGGTTTCAATTATCCTCACTTTATCGACTAGGGCTTTTAAGTTGAGGCCAGAAAGGAGAAGTACCAAGTATTACCTAAACCCAATCTACCTGGTCCCAGAGCCCATGCCTGTGCTCCACCAGTCCCTGCACATGCCTTTGCAAAACTGATTTGACCTCCTTCCCCTGGGGCCATGGGACCTTACACTCTATAAATGTCAGCCTTTATACCAAGCCAAGGCCCTCCCTCATAACCGGCCAGTCCTTCTCAGTCAGCTGACCAGCTTAGAAAACCCTTAATGGGCCCTTGGTTAGTCTTCAGAGACCCATTTTTCTTTCCCACTATCTATGCTTTCCCACCATGGCTGGTGATGACTTCAACTGCCGCAAGCCTTACCCACTACACACCAAGGGTCAGGCAATCCCAGAAAAGTACTGGGCATCACAGGTCTTGGGCTGGGGGTCTGGCAGTTTAGGCTGAAGTTCAGAGGGCTCAGAGAAGCATAGACCCAGTAATAAAATGAGATAAAAAAGCAATGAAACGAAAGGTCTAGTGACTCAGGGTCTAAATGGGTACCAAACCAGGCTCTCCCAGGCCAAGCTCCTGCGAGGGTGGCACTCTTGTAGAAGTAAAGACACATCTGCCTAGAGTTGGGAGCAAAATGGAGAGGCTAGAACAGGGCTGTAATTACCTGGCCTTCCAAGCACCCCTCCTTATCTCACCTGACTTACCTCTGATCTTTCTGCCAGTTGTATACATTTCTCTAGCCTTAAATGATCACTTCTCACAGTGCCCACCCTCCTTCCTCCTCCTTCCTTCCCCCAAAACATAGCATGATGGACACATGAGCGTGGGCATAGAAGTCAGATATCCCTGGATTTGCTTCTTATTGGCCATGTGTCTTAGAGACGTTTCTGAACTTCTCTGATCCCATCTCTTCATTTATAAAATAGGGATAAGAAGAACCTCGTAGACTTGTTAGAACGATGAAAATAAGTAAAGTTATAATTTACCTCATATCGTGTAGGCACTCAGTAAATAGTTATTGTTGATATTATTCCTGTTGCTATTGCTTCAAGTTAGTGTAAGTTCTTCCTCCAGAATAAGCTAGTCCAAGAGCAATAGGAACAGAGAGAATACTGGAGATAGAGGGACCTTAGCAGTCATCTAGTCCACTGTCTCCATTTGGGAAGGAACCTGAGATTCAGAGGAAGTTAATTGGCATGTTCAAGGTTATATGCCTGACTAGAGCCAATACTCAAATAAGGAAATTAATTAGATTGTGTAGTACAAAGAGTTTTGGCTTTCAAGTCAGATCAATGTAAATTTGAATTCCACTTGCCAACTTGGAAGACTTAGACGAGTTACTCGACTTGATTCTGCCTCATATCCTCATCTGTGGCATTGGAATAATACAGCCAGTCTCCCAGGATAGTGAAGAGGACTAAGCAGGACAATGTACATAAGGTACTCAGTGGGCACCAGCTGCTTGGTTTCCCCTCACGACATTAGAACATTCCAGGGCCTGTTAGAGCAGGGGCAGTCCAGTAGAAGAAACTGAGGGCTGAGTGGAGCTTAAAAACACAATGGACTTATGCCTAAATGTGGAAATAGGAATTTAGAAATAATTTTTGCTTATTGTTCCTTAATTGCTAACTTTACAGCAGAGCCTGACACATTAATCAGGCAAAGATTCCTTCTGCTGAGGCTGAGAAGAGGGTGAAGAGTGAGAAGATTATCTGTGGGCAGACCTAGAATCCTAAAGTGAGGGAGAGTGAAGAGAGCTGGGGGTAGGGTGCGGAGAGTAGTCAGGGAAGATGATCCTGAGGGTTTTAAACTGACCTTCTAGAATATCTTTCAAAACTATTTTGAAAGTACTCTGTTTTTTAGATGCAATTATATTTTGAATTGGCAACACAAAGTAGGAGGTGGCTTTGAGATGAATGCCATTTTTCAGACGCAGTGGTTTTGAAATAAGAAGCATAGACAAGTTTTGCAATGAAAAGGGAGGTCTGGTATGGGCTTGTTTCAAGATGAATGTGGAGAAGGACACTGAGACACTTGACAGGATGTTCAGCCCCTGAATGATTCAATTACAGGTTTTGAAATGGACCCAGGGGCAGAATTTAGATCCCTAAAATGGAAAGGCCGAGGAGAAGAAATTTTGCAACTTGACAAATGACCTACTCCAAAACATCCTTTGGGGAGAAGAAAGTTTGGAAAATGCTATGTGTGCAATTTCTAAATGCCCCATGGGAGTTAGAATGAACTTTTCTAGGAATGATTAGAGTGAGATGGCTTGGGGTCCGAGAGAGCACTATGGTATTGTGCTTGTGATTTACCTGGATAACTGAGTGACCTGACCTGTGGAGTGGAGAGTACTGACAAGTACCATCAGCAGAAGCAAAGTATGTGGCCCTATTTAACAAGCAAAACAGTTGAGAAATTTCTTCTGAACTATGACATTCTTAAGTACTTGGCCTAGGTTTTGGTCACATTGTATTCTTAGTGCCTGACAGAGCAAATGCATTAAAAAATATTTAATTGATGAATTAATGCCTTGGGTTGCCTTTTCAGGTAGGGAGTTGCTCAGCATAGGAGGTATTCAAACAATAGATTTTCCCACCCATTCATCCTATTTCCAAAATATATGCATTCTGTTAATTAGTAGGATAGAATACCTTACTGAGCGTCTAACCTCAAACATTAACTGCTATCAAAAACCTAGCTGAGAGTTATCACATTTATTAAACATTTGGTTAAGAGAATCTGAGACGCATGATATCTATCCGCATCTCTAAATATTCTTAACATACCACGGAACTGCTTTTACTATATTTATGCTTATGGTTTGCTTTTGGTTTTTTAACAAAAATTGTTATGAGAACCATAAATTCCACTTCATTCACTGTGAAGTCGATAATGAGAACCTTGTATCATTTAATACCTACTCTTAGATAAAAAGAATGATCTCATTTTATTCCTCCCTCCCCGCTTTTCCTTTTTTACTTTTTGTTTCTTTTTATCTTTCTTTTCTTTGCCCTTCACAATGGCTTCCAGAAAGTCTTGGTCCAGTTTTATATTTAATCTCAGCCACTGCCTTATCTTTTATAGTGGTTGGAAACCGGGTTCCTGTTTCTTAATTCAATATTCCCATTTAATCTCCTTATTTTGGTAATCTGAATGTTTATGTTTCACCAAAAAAAAAAGTATCATTAAAAAAAAAAAAGGAAGATATACATAAATTCAATTAAGTTTATTTTTCTTATCTTCCCAAGAACTTATCTGCTTTGGATGGTGAGCTAGGAGGACAGACCAAGCAACGGAAAGTTAGGATGGAGGACTTATGGGTGATTCAGAGCCACTTCTTATGAACCTACTTTGAATAAGCAAGCAGTGTTTTCTCTTCTAACCAGATTTATCCTTAGGACAGACAATGCTAAGAGCACAAGAGGAAGAGTCAGTTTTCATGAATTCTAGTGCTTAGTGATCTCTAACTAGCTATTAACCTTGTGTAGGTCCCTATCCCTTCCTAGAACTCAGTTTCTTCATCTGTAGAAAAAAGTTGAACTAAAGAAACACTGAGTCTGCTTTCAGCTCTAATACCCTATGGCTCTCTAGCTGCTTCTGTTAAAGGTATAGAAGAGTGGTTCCTGCCCTCAAGAAGTTTAGATTTTTTGAAGGAGGTAAAATACAAACCATGTCCCATTTGTGAAGAATCACATATATACAAATAGATCTGTATATTAGAAGTCTAAGTTTGCCAATATGACATCTGGTTGAGAGGGAAATATTTTGCCTTTTGTTTTCTTTCTTTAGGATAATAACATAATATAATTTGAATAAAATTAGAATTTCATAATTAACCACCCTCAGCATTTTTATTTTCAGTTTAAAACAAACAAAAGAACTTCTATTGTTGTGTGTGAACATTCTTGTTAGGAGAAGTATGTCCTATATAGAGGATGAGAAAGGTTGGGACTTGGACAAATATTAATCTGAGTTCTAGCTAAGATAATCTGTAAAAAAAAGAATGAATTAGAATGGAAATAGGCAGATTGAAAAGTGTGTGGGAAAACATACTCTCCTGTACAGATCATAGAAGCATCAATTTGTATGCACATTTTAAAGGAAAGATAAACAGTAAATAGCAAAAGCTTTAAAAATGTACAATATTTATGCTTTAGCAAGTTTACTTCTGGGAATTTATCTTACAGATCATCATAACTGTAGACAAAGATGGTGCATAAGGTTGTTTCTCACAACTTTATAAAAATTTTCAAAAGTTTAAACCCAAAAGTTCTGGAAGAGGAGATGAGATAATTTTAGGTAGCAAAAGGGATAACTTTTTAATAGTTAAGTACTTATTTTAACATGAATTTTAAAAACTAGTTTTCCATTTATGATAGTAATATAAAAATTTATTTTAAAATAAATTTAAGAAAAGTCATGTAGGTAGAACTTAAATGAATAAACTTTGAGAAAATCCTATGGACCTGATCTTTAAGATCTCTAAAGTTCTTTAAACTTTAAAATGCTCTGATTCCATGACAATGGTTCTATATCAATGATATTGGTTCCCTGCCTTCTAGAAATTAACCATGCACATGGGGAGACAAGAAATGCATCTGCAAAGATGCCCAGAGATGTAAAGTGGCATGCATTGATAGCTCCCATCTGTTCATTCCACAACAGTTCCCTTGCTATTCCTGGCCCACCAAAGATCTTCCCTGTCTCAGAGACTTACAAGTTTGGTCCTTTGGTAAGGAAGGTTCTTCCCCCATACACTTGCATGCCTCCTCAGAAGAGTCTTCTCTGGCCCTCTAAAATAGTCCCTTCACCACTCCTCACTCTTACCCTACTTTATTGTTCATTTCTCATTTGTTTCTCTCTTCATAGAATGTAAGCTCCATTGGAAATAAAATTCAGTCTTATCTATCACTGGACCTCTTGGGGATATCTAGAAGATATCTGATGCAAAGACACCAAGGCAGAACTATGCCCAGTGTATTTAAGGAAAAGCAAGGAGGCCTGTGTGCCTAAAATAGATTTAAGCAAGGAGAATCTAGCAGGAAACCCAGAGGTTTGTTGTTTTGACACAGTTGCCTAAAACATAAGAGAGCCTGCCAAGAGTTGTCAAGCCTGCTGATCTCTACCTGCTTCCACAGATCTTTAAGGAAAGGAAAAATGCAACCCAAAGAAATTTGAGAGTGCGTTTCAGATGGCTGCGAAACCATGAACAGGAAATGGGCATGGGAAGTGGGGCACTAAGGATCATTTAGTCTCATATTCCAGTTGAAAGTAATGACCTTGGATGAGAACAAGAGTTATTGGAAGGGAACTGCTAGCTTCATAAACAAGTTGAAAAACAGGTTTTATTTTCCTGGACCATGGCTTACAATAATAGAGCAATGGACTCTTGGCAAGGAACAGAACAGGAAGAGAGAGTTTGGCAGGAAGTTCATAAACGGATAAAGAGGGCTTTACCTTAACATTTAATGAAGAAAGAGAAAAAGATTCAGCTAAAAATTGATAACTAGATATGAAGAGAAGCTCAGGTGTAAACATAAAGAACAATAGTGGTAAAAGATCCTCAGCTGATCTCAGGAGAAAGCCAGAGGGGAAAAGTTTGGTGGCAAAATATATGGTCTCAGATATGGGCTAAGTATAGATAATAAAAGTGAATGTGATCATTTATATTAAAAGGAAATCATACTTTTTTTTTTTAAAGGGCTTTTGAGAATGTGATTCAAGGCTGGAATGTATTCTGCACCATTGTTAGGGTGTGCATCACCTGATAAGAGCATCCACTGCCCCAAAGAAGCACAGTTAATTAAAGGTTGGAAAAATTGCAACATGTGATAGAATTATCGACACCTCTAGAGACATCTGTAAAGCAGAGAATAGACACTTTGGGGTAAAGATTTTAAAATCTCTACTGGAATGATAAATCTCTATGGAATGATAAAACTATAGAAGCATTTAAGGATATGGAAGACATTTTGCAAAAATAGATTAGAAAACTAACATAACTAGATACTTAATAGCAGTGAAGAAAGGAATCCGTATGAATACCAGGAAAATAACACTCCAAAAGCAAAGAATCTTATAAATTCTTTGCTCTCTCAATAAAGCAAAAGAAGTAACTTGAAAAAAAAAAAATGATGCTCTCAGTTCAATCCTAATGTACAAGGATAATAAAAATAATGATAGTTTACATTTATTGAGGCCTTAACATGTTTGGTCAAAGTAATAAAAGCTTTAATGAATAATAATAAAAGTTAACATTTATTGAGTGCTCAGTATGTGTCAAGCATTACTTCTTTTCATCCCCCACTAGCCCATGAAAATATCCCCATTTTACAGATGAGAAAACTGAGGATTAAAGAGGTTAACTAGTACAAGGTTACTTAGCTAGCAATTAAGCCCAGACCTACCTGACTCCAAAACCCATATTCTTATCCAATGTCTTAAGATGGGTGAAAGGTAACCATGTCATTTTAAAGACCATTTAGTTAAGAAAAAGAATTATAAGAGGAATCAGTTAGACACGTTAAACTTTAGGAAAGTGGATACCATAAAACAAACAGAAAAGAGAATAATCTTGTGGCCAATGACTCTAAAAGACAAGACATTTCAAAGGGCTTGGAAGATTATTTAAAAGTTACATTTTTATTAATATTAGTCATAAGTCATCCAACCTGTTGTGCATGCGTGCATAACCATGCCAAAAATAATATGTGGAAATTAACAATGTGGCTGTTCAGGGCCCTCTAATTTTAAAAAGATGAGCACAAAAGATGAAACGAAAGGCCCCCAAAAAATTGTCAGAAAAAGCTGAGACTTGCAAAAACCCTAAAGGACAACAAAAATTTTTGTGTTAGTTGCATTCAGAGCAGAAAGAACAAGAAAAAGGCTAGGCTAACTGCTTGAGGCAGATGGTGTAAGCGTGCCAACAGGACTAGAGCTGGAAGATGACATGGGATCATTTAGAACAAGTCGCATCACATTCTCATTTGCTTTTTTGATGGGACTACCAAACAGGTCATGTAACATAGCTTGATCTGAGCAAAAATATTTTACTAAAGCTTTCATAATACTCTCATGGGCAAGATGGGAAACCAAAGTGGCTACCTAACTCACTAAACAACAAAGGCCAAGAGGCTTCAGTGGACTGTGTTAGTCTGAAGGCCAGGTGTGCCTTAGTGTCTGTCTTCTTCAATACCTGAGTGTGAAATTCGACCTGAGAATGACTGTTATCACACCCACAGATGATTCGAAGCTGGGTGGGATGTATGTTAAATGACAGACTCAAGTGGCAGAAATAGCTGGCAGGCTGAGGCTAGCAAGACAGACTTTGATGCATATCTATATAAATACTTTGCTTTAAAAAATCATTGGAACTAGTACAGAATGTGAGATGTTTGATTTTATAGTAACCACTTGAAAAGGACCCAAGAATATTAACTCAACAGAAAACAAGGAATGAACAAGGATGGGCCTTTGCAGGCGGTATTAATGGAAATACAGTATCCAAATTAAGGAAGAAAGTATTTCACTGTATCTGTAGTGTACATTTCATATTTGGAGTAATGTTTTTTAATTCAAAGAACAAATTATAAAAGGATCTTAAACAAATAAAAGGGATTGTTGATAGCAAAGGTCAACCATGGTATGTTGGGATCAGAAAATATATTGGTGGAAGAAGTAGAAATGATAAGCTTGGAAAAAAGAAGCCTGTAGGAATCCTGATATGGAAAAAGCTCTGCTCCTTGGAGAGTCTGTCTTACTATCATGTTGCCCTGTATATAGTCTTTGTAGTATTTATTGACAGCTGAAATTCTCTTGCTTCTTTATTGTTAATTTTTCCCTACATAGAACACGAGATTCATGAGAGAAGGGGCCCTGCCTGATCACTATTTTTTCTGCAGCACCTAGAATAATACTTGACACGTTGTAGACCCCAAGAGAAAGAAATGGACCTCCCTCATGTCAGATGGGTGAGTCCACACTGGTCTCTGGGGCCAACCTTTCAGCAGGGAATATGGGGAAGGAAGTTCTTTAGAAGAGCTATGAGGACAAAACCCCTGAACATCTCACTATATGCAGAGGGACTTGTAGTTTGAGCCAAAGTTTTCTGCTGACAACTGCTGAGGTTTCAGGCAAATCTGGACATGTCCGAAGACATGGTGGGTCAGGCTGGGTAGAAGTCAAATTTACAGGAAGACTGAAGAGCTTGCTTGGGAAAAACAACCTCAAGCTGTGCCCCTGGTGGACTTTGAACCTACCTGGGCATGACTGCTGATTTGGTGGGGTAATCAGTCAAAAACGTACTTGCCGGTGGGGATGCACTATGTGCTAGTGGCAATGTATTATGATATAGCCTCTCTAGAAAACAGTTTGGCAAATTCTTACCAAACTAAACATGGGAATACCACCATACGACCCAGAAATTACACTTCTGGACATTTGTCTCAGAGGAAAAAATATATATATTCACACAAAAACCTGTAAAATTGCAGTTTTGTTCACAATAGTAAAACACTGGAAACAACTGAGAAGTTCTTTGACAGGGGAATGGTTAACAAACTGTGGCACATCCATACCATGAAATACTGCTCAGTGATAAAAAGTCATGGACTATTGATAAACAGTTCTTCAATGAATCTCCAGATAATTATGGAATTATGTTGAGTGAAAATAGGCGAGTTTCAAAAAGCCACACACTGTATGATTCTATTTATATAATATTCTTAAAATGACAAAATTATAGAAATAGAGAATAGATTAGTGGTTCTGCATCTTGGGTGTCAACGTCGATACCCTGGCTGGGACATTGTACTATAGTTTTGCAAGATGGGGGAAACTGAGTAAGTGGTACACAGGTTCTCTCTCCATGATATTTATTACAACTGTGTATGAATCTATTGAAATAAAAATTTAACTTAAAAAATTACTTTCAAGTTCGGAGGGTGGGATGGAGGATGGGAGGAGGGGAATGAACAATCCAAATAAGCCTCCCAGGAAAGAGCTCATCCTAGATAAAGAACGATCTTGGCACTATGACCTTGACCTTCCAGACTATAAGATCCAAGAGAGCAGAATTGTATCCACCTTTTGGTCCAAGCAAAGTCAAGTGAACCATGACAACCACAAGCAGAGGCAAAAGAACCGAGAACAGGATGCAAAGGACCCAGCTCTCCAGGTAGCCTAACACAGATGCAACTGGAGCTGCTCTGTTAATTCATTCATTCATTCATTGAGCATCTGTAATGTGCTAGATGCCAGGGGTACAGACCTGAATAAGGCAAGATCTTTGACCTTGAGGTACTCTCAGCAAGGAGGTATTGCTGCAGAGAAGTCTCATGAGAAACAGGGAGAGAGCTGCGCTGAAGATGAATGCATGCAGCTGCCCCAGGCTGGCTGAATCTTTGGCTCAATGAGCTCCAGCTGCCAAAGGAATGAGTTGCACAAAGGAATCTGAATGTCCCAGGACCTGTGCTGACTCACCTGGACAGAAGGGCAGACAGTTGCCTTTACAAACATGCAGATTTGGAGCTCCTAAATCATGATTTCTTGAGAAACAGATGACTAAATCTTTGAGACAGGGTGCTCTAACATATTAAGTTAGCTAGATGTCATGACCCCTGGCTGAGGTAGAAAGCAGATGCTACCTTGGACTTCCAAGCCCTAGGTATGATTAGATGTTTTCTTTTCTGAGCTCCCACAGGGGTGGGCCCATGGTTCTGTTCGGCAGTTCTCAGACTGCATGGTAACCACCCTCACTGAGCTGTGAGCTCCTCTAGAGAAGGAACAGCAGGGTATAGTAGTTACGCACCTGGCCTTCAGGCAGAAAGACTTAGGTTCACACCCTGATTAGGCCTCTTAATGACGGTGTGATTTTGCTGGGAGGATAAAATTAGATAACATCTGTAAAAATTTGGATTTATGATATAGCCAATAAATGGTGGCTGCTATTATTTTAATTTTTTCATTTATATGCAAATAATAATAGCTGTATCCATCAGGTTTTGGTGTAGGAAATAGAAATTGCTTTATTTATATTAAGTAGGAAGGGGTTTAATCAAGGAATAAGGTGCTTGCAAAGTTAATAGAAGGGCTGAAGGAGCAGGTTCTAGGCTGGGGCTCCAGAAATAGCTCCCAAAACAATGCAGAAATGACCTACCAGGGGAGTTACCACCTCTGGGGCACCTGTAGTGTTGTGCTGGGATCAAGAAGCTGGTGCTATCTCTGTTACAAGCCCTGCCTCTCAATACCTGAGAAGCTGAAGGATGGATTCTAGAGCACAGTTGCAGAAAAACCTCACATTTCCACAGCTTTGCTCACCAGCAAGGAGAGCAGATTCTGCCTTCCACTTCTTATGCTGAGTTCATCTACTTGGAGTAGAAGGTACTTTGCATTTAGAACTCTGACTGCAAAGATGTATGGAAAACATAGTACTTAGCTTTCCGACCTCTACATCTAGAATGAGGCTGAAATGAAGGTCGAGTGAGCCAATCCACACGACAGCTCATATGGATTGACTATCACATTTCAGGTACTCTGCTATGGACTTCATGTCAGCTTAGCCTCACAGCTAAGCTCCAATGGAGTGTTTATTTCAAAGATGAAGCAGCAGAGCCTTAAAGAAGTTGACTGTTCCTGGGTCACAGAATAGGAGTGAAGATGGCAGGTAAACAGCTTCTGTCTTATTCTAGAACCTGTCCTCTTAACCACTTTTATACTACTCATCTCTGTATCTTGCATGCCTAACCCAGCATGTGGTCACATCTATTCAATGAATGTTAGAGGAGTTAATTCATCATGGGTTTAAATAGAAAATTAAACCTAGAAAAATGGTCACTTTCTGGGTCTGACTCAAGTCAAGAAGGCAGAAGGCCGCTGATGAAGAACACAGAGGAGGTGTGCCCACTTGTGCGGGATGAGGCACAGCTGTGTGTGCAAGCCCAGCAGGGAACTGGGGCCAGAATATAGGGGAAAATGCCAACTGGTAGATTTGGGTGCATGTCACCTCTTCCTGCTTCTGCAAGAGGATGGGAGGCTGTTGATATGGATGGGCCTAATGAGAAAGACTGACTGATTCACCCAAGAGATGTTTTCTATCTCTTTTTCCCCGTTTTTTAAAATAAAAAATGAAATATGATCTCAGAGAAAAAACACACCCCTATGAATTCAAGCACTCTGGTGCCTGTGATAATGGCTTCCTGAATATCTTGTCTCTGCTGATAACCACAGAGACTTGTCCTCTGCAGACACAGTTGGCATGCCACACACCCAGGCACACAGTGACTGTGGAGACTTTTAAACACCTGCCATGAGAAGTGTTTTGCCCACTCTCTCTAGACAGTAAGCGCAGTCTTCATGGGTACCTGGGAAGTTTCGTCTCCTGACTTAGATGCTGAGGCCAGAGGGAGAAGCCCAGGATCTAGACCTGCAGAGATACAGTTATCACACAGGAGTGAACACACACACACACACACACACACACACACACACACCCCACAAATACACACACACACACAGGTGCGCACAAACCACATACACATGCTTGTGCATATGCACTACTCAAAAAGTGCTTCACTGTGGTGTAACTATATTATAAAAGTTTAAAATAATGGTTATATGGACTATGAATGTAGAAGATATGTATACAGAACAGTAAAAGAAGTGGGAAAAAGCAGGACAAATGGTATATACACAAAATAAAATCTCTGAAGTACGTGCATGATATTTACAGAGACAGGAGGACAACGTAAGCAGCACAAAAACTGTTGTCTAATAATCTCTGTCTTGTCCTGCATTTAGTGGGATGGTAAATGTTTTCTAGTGACTGCTTGTTAGCCCCAACATACTCCACTGGCTGACTTCCACAGGCAGCATCCGCTAGGCCTCCAGCTCACCCACCCATTTCCATTCTGAATGTACCTGTTGCAGGAGACAGCCTCACAGAGGCCCTGTGGTATCTGTTTGATGACAGAGCTTGCCACCCACTTGCTCTTGTCCTTCCAAGCTCCCTCCCTGCCCAAGTCAGGAAAGCCCCACGTTCTTGCCTCAGAGCACAGACAGGGAAGTTGAGGGATTTCACCCAGACCTTAGAGAGAGACCAGCTTCCCAGATGCCTGGTTTCTTCCAGAGCTACAATGGTTTACCTCTGTGTGTCTAGGGGGTGCTCAGGCCCAGGAATTGAAAATGTCAGCATTTCCCACAGTATCCTAAGACCCAGAAAGGAAGAGCTGGAAATTGAAGTTAGGGAACTGCAAATGAGAATGATGACTAGGGACTTTTCAAGAGAAGGAGAAGGGAGGGCATTGTGAATATACCTCCAAGACTCGTCTCATTGAAGTTCAAAGCTAAAAGGGATCATAATGCAGTATCCAAGGCCAAGAGAGTGGAGTGATATGTTTAAAGTTAAAACTAACTAGAAGCAACCCTCTAATAACAAACATAGAATTCATCTCTGATGGAGCAGTTTACCATTTCCTAGCTTCTTGTTCCACAGTATTATTTTACTGATTCAATGTCTTTAGGAAATTATTCTGGACATGAGATTTTATCAGAGAACCTAATTAATTAAATATATTTTATTTAAGACTTTCCCTTTTATTAGATGAATATAAAAGAATACTACATAAAAGGCACAAATCAGTTGTTTAATAGGAGCATGACCTGCTTCAATAGAGTTCAAAATACAAAAACCCAAATTCAAAAATAAACTAACGTGTGATTACTTCATTACAAAATGTATTATTCAATAGTTTTTGTTTTTTTAATAGAAGGTTTCCACTATGTTTTTCAACAATGAAGTTTTCAGGGGATAAATAGGAGTAATTCAAGAAAAATGATAATGAATTTATGTGTAGTTTGGCACCCCAATCGTTCACCAATGTGGGTTTTTACTACATTTATAAAACACTAAGAAGCAGGGAAGATGTATGAATTAGCAGTGGAAGATCAGAGGTCTGGTCTTACATTAACAACTAATCCCAGGCCTTCCACTAGACTCTTAATCTTTGTGAGTTCCATGTCCCCTCTATAGAATAACACGGTGAGACCAGATGACTCCATGAGATCTTCTAAGGTTGCAAAGCATTGTGGGAGTGTGGTCAAACATAAGAGTCAGACAAACTTAAGCTAGTTCATCTCCACCTTTAACTCTTTGAGCAAGTCACTTACATTCTCCAGGCTGAAGTTTCTCTTCAGAGGATAAAATGTATCCTATCCACCAAGCAGGGCTGTTTGAATGATAAATCAGCACACAAAGTACCTAGGCATTTCCCGC
Organism: Pteropus vampyrus; assembly: GCF_000151845.1. Taxonomy (NCBI): domain Eukaryota; kingdom Metazoa; phylum Chordata; class Mammalia; order Chiroptera; family Pteropodidae; genus Pteropus; species Pteropus vampyrus. The sequence goes on along the minus strand of NW_011888846.1, from coordinate 777,492 downwards.
CAGATCGGGGATAATTTTAGCTTTATCCCCACCTCCAACTTTGCCATTTTGTCATTTGATAATGTCATTTGTCATTCTTTATAATTTTATAAAGAATTCATGGCATCCATCTGGCTCAGGGTAACAACTTGGGGATGCTTCCGCAAAATGCCTTTTGCTATCAATGTGGGAGGGATGGAAGTCAGGTTGGATAGGAAGATGCTGCATCCATGCCCCTGCCACAGTTGGCAGCTTTTTGGAGCAGATTTTGGCCCCACTGTGGTTGTCTTTATTTTGTTTTGCCTTCTCTTCATTGAGTTTTGCCCATTTGCCCTTTACAGATGGCTTCATTTTTTTTGAGATTCACTTTTTCACCTGCCTCTTCCTTCACTCATGCTATTATTTCCTGCTTAGATCATTTCCCCCAACACCGCTCCCCTTCATCTAGCTAATCCTTCAGGGCTCAGTTTTCCTCCTGGAAACTTTTCTGACCCATCATTACCCCAGGTATTTGATTTCATAGCACCCTGTGATTCTCCTTCCTAACTCTTACCGAAATTACAGTTACATAATTTATTTGTGTCATATTAGTCTATCTCCCTTACCAAGATACAAACTCCAAGAAAGCAGCACCCTTTTCTATTTTGTTGACTCAACTATCCCTAACACCATAGTGCTTAGCCTATAGTAGGGGTTCCATGAATAGGGGTTGAGTGAGTGGATGGATAAATGAATGACAAGTAAATGAATCTCTGAAGCCAGCTGTCATCTGTAGGAACTGACTAGCTCATTAATAGAAGTTCTGCCCCTTTTCTCATTCCATATTTAGTTTCATCTTCACTCCCTTTACAAGATTTCTCTGCAAGTTCTTCTAAACGCTTAAAAAAGAAATTGATTTACCAATACCACCAACACATCAACGAGAAAGTCTTAAAAGATTATGACTCTAGGGAAATTTAATCTTGCTCCAACCTGTGGCTCAAACACTCATACATAATACCCTCCATGTCCTGTAGTAGGGCATGTAAACCTTCTTTGGGAGATACATGTGGTTATCAAGAAAAGCAGAATGGCTAAAGGATCTTATTGATGACAAAGCCCATTTTAGATTTCACTTTGACTGTCCTTCCAGCCCAGCAATTCACTACTAAAGACTCTGGGTTCGCCATCTTGGGCTCCTTTTTGCCTTTGGGGTTCCTTACCTTTGCTGGGCCCCCAAGTAAACCAAATGAGCAGGTGAGCAGGTAGGAGCACCTTGAAAGAAGGTGCGTGTTTAAATCAAATCAACATTTTCTCCTGATGACGAAGGCCTATAGAGCTAAAAGAGTGCTCGAGCCCTGGAGAGAGCGAGGGCAGTGCAGCGTGTTTTCCCTGAGGCACGGCTCACTCCACTGTTTTTGTTTTTCTCTTTTATTTCTCTCCTTAATGGAATAGCAACACACAGGCTTCTCTGGCCAGTGATAAGTAGTTTTCCTCTCTCAGTTTAGTCTGACTAAAGACTGGGTTGAACAACTACAGGTCACTATAGATGAAACATTTTCCACAATAATTTTCTGGAGGTCTGCTGTGTTTGGGTCAGCCTTCAGGCTTCCTGAAATACAGCTTTGTTCTCGTTTCCTCCTGGTACCTAATAGAGCCTTATGGCAATTGTGCTGTGCAGTAGTCAGTGGCCTCTTCTCCAACTCCTGGAAGGATACTGTGATTGTGAAGGAAACAATAGGCCAAGCTTAGATGTGGAGGTTATATATTCAAGGATGCTGTGTTTAATTTCCTTGCTTCCATGAATAGTCTTTTAAGATGAATAGCTCCAAGATTCCTGTAAATTCTGCCTCTTTTTTTTTTTTTTAAGGGGCTTTTCGGGTTCCCCACTTTAGCCTAAAGAGTGCCCATTTCAGGAATACAGACCCATCTGGGGGTGTGTGACAGAAAGGTAGGCAAGAGTCGTTTTGGAAGAGTTCTGTGGCAGGAGTGGGACTGGGGTCTCAGAAATCAGCTGATGCCTGCCTTGGCCTTGAGGAAAAAGAAGCTGCCAACTGAAGCTACAAAAGTTTTCAAAGTTGAAAGAGATGCATAAATATACATCTGATGCCAGGGCAACAAAGGGTAACTGAAAATGGGAAGGAGGAACATTCCCTCTGCTTTTGTGCTAATGCTGTGGTGTTTCAGGTGTACTGAGGTCTTCTGAGACTATAACGGTTCTTTGGTCTACAGAGCTTTGGGGACACTGAGTAGACAGCAGCACTGGCCCAGACATCAGCACTGTCATGGAGGTCGCTGGTAGCTGTGGAGGTGAGGGGTCCTCAAGTAGCTTCTCAGGCAGTGAACATCCATAACAGTACATGGCAGAAGAGGAAACATATGGCAGGTGCCATGGGGAAGCATGTGAGTATAAGCAAGAGACCCCTGGGGATCTCTGGGGGGAGAGAGATCTCACAGAGGGGATGGAAGGAGGAGCCAGTGAAACAGCAATTTCTACGGTAGTCTCCCTCATCCATGGTTTTGCTTTTCCATGGTTTCAGTCACCCACAGTCAAACATGGTCCGAAAATATTAAATGAAAAATCCCAGAAATAAACAATTATAAGCTTTAAATTATTTACCATTCTGAGTAGTGTGATGAAATCTTGCGCCATGCCACTCCATCCCTCCTGGACTGTGAATTATCCCTTTGTCTAGTGTGTCCACAGTCCCCGCCCAGCTCATGATTCACTTAGCACATATCTCAGTCATCACATTGACTCTCCCTTCGTCACAGTCCTCGTGTTCAGATAACCCTATTTTACTTAATAATGGCCTCAAAGTGCAAGACTAGTGATACTGGCAATTTGGATATGCCAAAGAGAAGCCCTAAAGCGCTTCCCACTAAGTGAAAAGTATAGGGAGAAAACAGTATACATAGGGTTCAGTATTATCTGTGGTTTCAGATGTCCACTGGAGGTCCCCCACAGATAAGAGGGGACTACATATTGTTGATATGACCCTATTTGGACCCACAATTGGGTGTAGCATGGGGAAAGCACAGGTTACAATAGAATTACAAATGTCAGTGCTGGGAGGGATCTTAGAGATTATCTAGTCAAAAATCCCTCATAACACAGGTGATAAAAGTGAGGCCCAGAGAGGTTAAGCTACCTGCCTTTGTCTCACAGCCAGTTAACAACAAAGCCAGGGCAGGGTATAGATCTCCTGAGAGCCAGCTCCTGATACTTGATAGATTTCTGACATTTTTGAAATGTTCGTAGGGCACTGAGGGTTTCTGCTGTCCACAGGAAAAACAGACCTTCTTGGTGCCTATTACTTTGAGGAAAGTCCAGGAGGCCTTATGTCAAACATAACTTGTAGTAGGGGAAACTGTGTAAGAGTATGCCTTTGAGAAGGGCCTGTCAGATGGAGATCCAATGGCATTTACTCCACAAAGGCACTGCCTCAAGCATGGCTTGGTAAGGAAAGTGGAAAGCATAGCCTGACAGGAACAGAACATTAGCTAGATCTCAAGGCATTCAGTCTAGTCACCTAGTTATACCCATACCTTCATTAACAGATGCTTTTTCTACTCAATACTAGATCTACTCACAGAGTCTAGGTCCACTCACTAGGGCAAGAAGACACAATTTTTTTCATCAGTGAGTTGTATCTTTTTAATCAAAATTCTCTCTGCTGCTGTTTCAGTTCATTTACTCTTGATTTGTTCTGAGTAAATCTGAAGCAATGTGTTAATATTATTTTATATTTCATAATATCTGGTCAGCCTTCAGTCTGCCCAAGGTGAAACAGCCCCAACTTCTTTATCCACTGGCTCTCAAGGGAGTACTAGTTATGGAATGTTCCAGAAGCTCAGGAGAGGACCCAACTTTTCACATGTCATAGCATTCATTTTCAGTTATTCACTTTTATTACAACATTAATAAAGTTTGCTAAATTTAGTCCACTCCAAAATATTCAAGAGGTATTTTCTCATTTAGCAAAGGTGCATATTACTTTACTGGGTAACTTAAACTTAATTTTAAAAACATACACATGCACCTTTAACTTAAAAATACACATACATTAAAAAATACACATACTGAAAGTGTAGCTCTCTCCCATGGAGGGTCACTGTATGGACAGGAAAATTTTGGTGTAGAATAAACCAATGGCCATCAGAGCCCATTTCAGGATCATGCAGACACCCCCATTTCTCTGTACCTTGCAGCATTCTTGTGAATGAGCTCAAACACCCCCAGATATCTTGTCTATTCTTTTCCTTTCCCTCCCTCTTTGCAACCCCACCCATACTCCCTTTATCCCCTCACCTCCCTTCTCAGTGCCCCTAAGAGAATGAGAGTTTGTTTCTGGTGATTCCCTTAGTCCTGGCCTCACGTGAAGAACCGCATGTGCCAAGCCAGAGCAGTCTCCCATAAGAGGCCATATTCACCATGTGGGAGACAGACTCTATAGAGCCATCATTTTATTCTGCAGTGAGACAGGGGGTTTGGGGAGAGGATAAGCCTTCACCCAGTTCCTGGCTGAGCTCCATCCCCCACCCAATGCAACCCATGACACTCTGGGGTCTGCCCACACACAAAGCATTCTCTTAGGCCTGTCCATTTACATTCCCGGACTTCTGCTTAATCTCCTATAAAAAGAGTCAATATGAGGAACTTCTACTTCTTCTCCCAAAACGCTCATGAGAAAGTTTGCTATAAAAGAAGTACAAGACACTAATGGCTAGAACACACAGGGTGAGATGAAGCTAGCAAGATGAAATGCAATAGAGTTTGGGAGAGTTTCCAGAGATTAAATACAAAACATCCCTGATAAAGTCATCATCGAAGGATCGAAGTTCAAGTGTTGTCACAAAGACAGATGGGGTATCATCTACCCGGTGGTCCCACAGCAAGTTTTAAGAGTTCTCACAACCATCCCATGTCCTTCTAAAGAGAGGCAGCAGAGCTTCGCATGGTCAAGTTCCATGAGGCTGAGATGACCCAATGGACATGCTCCCCTGCATATTTGCTAATTCAGGGAGACAGTGCAGAACCTGGGGGAGGAACAAATTTATGGATCTTTTACCTTTGACCTTCCACTCAGATCCTAAAGAACGGATTTTGTCCTATAAGCAGTTGTTTTAGTCAAAGATGTGTCAATCAGTAACAAGCTGATGAAGTGGCTCTGTGGAGCTGGGGTCCCCAACCACTAGACCACAGACTGGTACTGGTCCGTGGCCTATTAGGAACCAGACTTCACAGCAGGAGGTGAGCGGCAGGCAAGTGAATGAAGCTACATCTGTATTTGCAGCTGCTCCCCAGCGCTAGCATCACTGCCTCAGCTGCACCTGAGATCATCAGGCATTAGCTTCTTATAGGAGCACCAGTCCCTGGTGCCTAAAAGGTTGAGGACCACTACTCTGGAGGAAAAGTCCCCAATTGTTAGAGGAAGAAGTTTTCAACTTCCATAATAAGGGACACAAAATAAGTAGAAGAAACACCGAGACAAGAATAATATTTTTCTTATCCTATTTGGGGAGGCGGGGGGTGGGGGGAGAGGGCGGGTAGTGAACTTCTTTGGAAAATTAATAAATCTCTCACATTTGTTTAACTTTTATTCAAATTTTTTTCACTTTGTCCTCACTCTTATTCCTCCATAAAGTCTTTTTTATCTTCCAACCAAAAAGGAATTGTAGCTGCCTGCTCTGAGAACATAGGGCACCATGTGTATTTTTATAATGCTTTACTATGTCTGCCTTCTCTTCCAAAGTGAAAACTTCTATGTAACTGTCATGTGAGAGTTTAGCCATTAGAAGGTGAGCAGTTAGTGGGCTGTAAGCACAAATAATTTAAGAAATTTTCCTGGGAATCAGCAGACAGGCCGTCTTCACCGTCATGCCCTTTCTTTTCTGTGCTCCACCCTTTGACTAATGTTGACACCCGTGGTCAGTGTTGACATCTATGGTCCCTGGAGTGTGTTTTGGGCCTAAAATCTGAAGTCTGGCTCATATCTAGGAGCTGTGTAAGGGATGGTGATACTATTAGGATGACCACTCTCCTCTCATACGTACTTCACCTCCCAGTAATCCATCAGTCATTTTTTTCCTGCTGATTCAAGCTGAGTAATACCCTGATCAGCTTCCCACCTACTTTCTCCTAGGAACCTCATGTTCTGTTAACTGTTCCCAAAACTCTCCATGGATCAGGCCTCCTTGGCTGTCACTCTGATCTCACCAGTCTTTTCAGTAATTACAGCCTTTTGACTTTGGCAGTGAAGGGCTACCTCCTGGCCTTTAGTATTTTGGAGTCCTATCACTCCTATTGCTATAAGTAGGCCAGTTCTATAGTAGTTTCTGCTACTGTTCTTTGGGCCTTCCTGTGAAACACAATGTTCAGTGGGTCATCCAGCCAGGCCTAGTATCTTCACTGCTGCCTGACCATTCCCATAGCCTTTTGACCCCCCCTCCACTCTCTATCGCTATAATTCTGCCATTTCAACTTCTCTCAGTGTGGACCTTCACCTTTTTTATGCTTCTGGGAGCCATCCTAGAAGCAAGTTCACACTCTCTCCTGGGATCTTTGTCAGTGTGTTTCCAGGATATTAAGTCTTATATCTTAGGAGACTTCCCCCAATTCCATAAACTCTTCCATATTCATATATTTGTTTCAGCTCCCTTGATCGAACACCCTCAGAATTTAATTATATGTATGATCCATTTAAAAGTAACCCCTGCCACAAGGTCAGGGGTCTTATCAGCATGCCCAGTGGGAGAGTCAGGTGATAATCTTCAACCGACTACATGATAGGACCTCAGTCCTAGTCTCCTGACTGGCAGGCCTCATTCCAGGCTGTCATCCATCCAGATTCTGACACTACGCAGCTCTGCTCTTCATGTTTTCAGCCTGGGGAGGGCTCCCCTTCAGATAAGAGAAGCAGCAGAAGGAGTTTTTGGAATACTAGTCTCAATGGGTGATGGTAGGTCCAGGGCCCATCTCTGGTCTCTGGCCACATTTTGATCTCCTGCTCATCTTTCCTCCAATTAGGTTGACCTGCCAGTCTTGCTCAAAAAAGTTATCTGCTAAGTTCATTAGATGCTTTCTCGAAGGTAGGGGCTATGCCTGGACCAGTGGTTTTTAGTGTTTGTGAGACAGAGCCAAACTATCCCAGAATTTCCAGCTCTCAAGATATGCACAAGAGGATCAGATGCAGCCCAAAACGTAAGGTGCTATAGTTGGGCACGAGCCTGGTTGCATTTAGATGGGTTGGGACATTCAGCCTTGGGGCCAGTCTTTCTGTACTGGATTTACTGTAATGCATTCAGCAAGCCCTGGCAGGAATGGAGCTTGCTATATCAGAAAACAATACTTACCAAAGAAAGATTTCCTTCCTTCCTTCCTTCCTTCCTTCCTTCCTTCCTTCCTTCCTTCCTTCCTTCCTTCCTTCCTTCCTTCCTTCCTTCCTTCCTTTTACCCTTCCTTCCTTTTACCCTTCCTTCCTTCTTTCCTCCCTCCCTTCCTTCCTACCCCCCACCCCTCCTTGCTCTCTCTGATGAAACTTTCAGAAGTCTGCTGGCTTGGGACAAGCTTCTTCATCATAGAGTTCACATTTATGTGTTCAGTTAGCTAAACTGTCCAGAAATGGACTAGAGTGTTCACAGGGCCCCATCCTGAGTCTCCTAGAGAAGCCAGTTCTAATCTATGACTCAGATGACCTTCTGTTACCCTTAGAAGCAGCTACCTCATTGCCTCACAAAAACAGGCCACCATACCTCCCCCGCAGGACTCCATAGCAGCATCTTACTAGAAGCCAGCACATTATAGTGCTTGCAGACAAAGTCCTGCTTGAGGCCTTTTATGGCCAGTACTAACTACTGGGCTCTCTGGGTGCTAAGTACCGTTGGAATCTCAATTTATAGCACCAGGACCCCAGGCTGGAGTCTAACAGCTGCGCCCTGCGGTCATTTTGCCGGTTATGGGTGAACCTCAGACAGTTGAGAATTGGGACCCAGTTACCTCCCTAGTAACTTGGATGCTTCTCTCTACCTCAAGAGACTGCAGAAACTGGCTGGCAAGTGTTCAAGAACAGACCGTCTCATAAGATTTCCTGTGTTTCCTGCTGTTGCTGTTGCTGCTGTGGCCCAGGCCATATGTCCCCCAGATAGCCTTTTTCGTGACAGGTCAGCACTTTTGCTGCCAGTTGTGGCAGAAGCCACACATGAGGAGGAACGCAAAAAGGCAAAATAATGAAGAAGAAATGTACCCTCTACTTTTTTGGGGAGTGGGGGGAGGGTGTAGAAGAAAGACACGACTTATAAAACTTACATGTGGGTTCATATAAAGTTTGCAAAGAGGGTTCACAGTGGATTGGAAGTGGCTCAAGCCATTGTAGAATTAGCCACGAACAGCTCACTCAATCATACATTTAAATGGTAGATTGTTGCACAGGTCAAGAACTAATATCCAAGTTCATTCCCAGCTTTCACTCAGCCTCTCTTTCATTAAGTCCTTGTACAGTTTACTAACAATGATGACCTTATATTCAAGAGGGAATCACCAAGTTCAAGCTTGCAGTTACCACAGGCAGATGGCTCAGATCATCTTGGAGAGATAAGATGCTTATAATGTCAATAGTGTATCTCTATGCCCAGAAAGGTGCCTGTACCTAACCAACACTCAAATATTTACAAGTAAGTGAATGGAGGCATTTTGGCTCAGGTTCTCATTAGAATTAGAGAAATATAGTATTTTAAAGTAAAACAGATATGCTACTTTATTGCCTATAGACCAATCTCTGGCCTTTATCTTTGTCCACTATCCTAAAGAGAAACCATAATTGGAGAGAATCCCTGTCCCACTCCTAATCACACACCTACTCCAAGTGCTCAGTTGTTTGTTTATTTTAAAGATGATAGCATCGGCAGGGAAGAACCCTGCCGATGCTATCATCTTTAAATATGATAAATATGAGCAGATATGCAGGCCAGGGACACTGTCATATTGTAGTCACCACAATATGACAGTGTCCCTGGCCTGCATATCTGCTCCTCAAAGCCTCCAGTCTGATTCAGGCAAGGAGTAGAGATGGCCGGAGGACTGTGGTCAGCCTGGGGTGGTTTTGCCACATTTGAAATCACAGCAGTTCAGAGTAACTTTTGAGAGAAATTCCTGAGATCTCCAGTTCTTTTTGACACTATACTCCAGAGAGCTTGTGTAATTAATTTACATTCTTCCACAATTCTTAAGACTCATCTGTGTCATCTTAGATATCTGGGATCTGGAGTACATTTCCCATTTTTATTTGGACCAGTCTTATAACTCTCAAGGTGGCAACAGGTACAAACTCCTGGCAGTAGTGCCCCAAACTTTTTCTTTTCCTTCCTAGAGCGGTGGATCACCGTAGAATAGTTAACAACATCCTTTAGGTTTCATAAATATTTATTGAGCACTTATTTTGTGCAAAGTCTCCTTTAAGAATTATGAAGAACAGGAGGTTTTATGTCCCTTATAATGAGAACTAATGGTTAAAATATATGTGTGTGTGTGTGCGCGTGCATGTGTGTGTGTGTGTGTTTAAAGAGAGAGAGAGAGAGACAGAAATAATTAAGGTAAAACAAACCATGTAAAGTTCCATTAGAGGCAAAAGTAAAGTGCTGTTAGGGGTGGCAGGCAGAAAATTGCATCTATTTGGGGAGAATTAGAAAATGACATTAATTCTATTTTTAGTTTTAAATAATAAAGATAAAAAGAAGTTATATCTGGTAAGAAGAACAAGACGAGTAATGGTGTGAGGTTAGAAAATTTGTTATGTTTTGAAAATAACAAGAAAGGCAGTTCGCTTAGAGTATATGAACACATATAAAAGAGACAGGATAGATAAACTAGAGAAAGCATCTGAAATCACTTTGGGGAGAACTATGAATGAATGTAGATGAGTCTGAAGTCAAATGAATTTTAGTTTAAATCGACAGATACAGAGAGTCACAGAAGGTTTTTGAGTAAGGGGTTCTTTTAGGAAGAATTTGGCTCGAAGGGATTCGAGGCTATAGGTGGAGAAAAACATTAGGCATCTTTGCCTGTGCAAACTATGGCAATGGGTTTGGAGAGTATTAATGAAGGCATGGGGTAAGACAGTGTTCGTGGGCATAGAAAACAGAATTCAGGAGAAGGAACAGATAGAACTTGGCTATCAGTGGGGTCAAGGGATAAGGGCACCAAAGATGATTGAAGAACTGATATTAATACCTAGGAAAATGGTGGAAGCCACAAACACAGGCCAAGGGAAGATCGAGAAGGGAAAATGGTCTGAAGAGCCCAGTTCTTGTTTCCTGTTCCTCCTCTTCACCCATCTGGGCAGCCATCTTGAGGCCACTTGTTTGTGAGAGCTAGATTGTCAGGAGATTAAGAGCCTTCTCTGTCTAAGAGGATGGCATTTTTTTTCACTCATCTCTTGACCACAGTGCTTAAAGAAATTTCTCATCTAACAGATCGCTTTGATCATAACTCCTAGTTCCTTAACTGCCTTAGAAAAAAAAACATTGAGAAACAAGTTTTCAAATTTATCTGCCCAATGTTCCCAACAGTGTAGGCTCTCTGTTCCAAGTAGTGAAAATAATCTCTACATAACAGTACTACAGGAACTGAACCACTCAGCCTCTTGGTATATGTAAACTTGAACCATGTATTGTATTTTTTACACTGGAGCAAATATGCCTCAAAGATTACTCTACTTGAGGTTCTTATAAATCCAGTGAATGAATAAAGAACTCTTAGTTTTGATGACTTTTGTCACAGTACTGGGATTACCCTGAATACTTTATAGGTAACAAGATTTTTTCAATACAGTCAATCTCTATTATTTATGGATTCTGTATTTGCAAATTTGTCTACTGTATTTGTAAATACAGTATTTGTAAATTTGTCTTCTGTATTTGCAAATTTGGGGGTTATTCCTAACCCCCAAATCAATGCTAGCGGCACTGTCTTGGTCTTGCACAGACACGTGCAGAGTGGAGAAAAATTTTAGTCTCTGGACACGCATGTTCCCAGCTAAAGCTGAACTGGGCAATGCTCTGCCTTCTTATTTTAGCTCATAGAGTGAACAAGTATCCTTTTCGCAGTCTACTTAGTGCAATATTTTTCACATTTTTGTGCTTTTTGTCAATAATTTTCGCTATTTAAAACGATCACCAAGCCTAGAGCTGAAGTGCTATCTGGTGTTCCCAAACACAACAAGGCTGTCAAGTTCCTTACACAGAAAATACATGTGTTAGATAAGCTTGGTTCAGGCATGAGTCACGGTGCTGTTGGTTGTGAGTTCAATGTTAATGAAACAACAGCATATACTAAATAAGGTGTCTTTAAGCAGAAACACACATAAAACAAGAGTATGTATTAATCGATTGACAAAAAAAGTTGTGAGCAGAGGTTCCAACCACCTAACTCTGCATCTTGGAGCAATGGTTCCATAGTCCTCGACTCCAATTTCATGACTTTTTACAACATAACTACTGCAAATAACGAGAGTCAGCTGTAGGCCCTTCCAACCCAATAGCCACATACTAAAACCCAAGGAGCAGAAAGTCAGAGACAAAGGAGCCAGTCTCTGAGTTCAGCTGGATAGATAAAAGTCTATCCTGTTCTGAAGACTCCATGAGGGAGACATCACTACCCCCATCCCTCCACCATTATTTATGTATTGTATGCCCACCTTCATCTGAAAAAAAAAAAAGATTTGAAGTGACTTGTCCGAAAGATAACATGACTCAGAACTGGGTATGGTAAGAAGTGTTAAGAGAGAAAGAAAAAGGACATACAGATTTGGGCACAAAATGGTGCCAGGGATGAAGTTAATACAAAATGCAGCATCCTAGGCATTTATCAAAGGTTACAATGTGACCCTAAGCTTTTGAGCAGTGGATGAGAAAGGGAAATAGATTGAGATATCCAGTTCATGGGGTCAGTAAGATAAATATGACAGAGCAGCCCTGGTGCGTTTCTAAGCTCTAGCAGCTTTCCCCTCCACCTAGAAAACCTGCCTCACAGGTCCTTCTAGGCCCTTCAATCTCAGCAGCTAGCATCTCCCCGTTTCCTTGCCAAATTTCAGCACATGGGTCTCCTTCTCGATCCTTGAACACACAAAGATCATTCCTGACTCGAGACCTTTGTATCATGAATTTCCTCTTCCCAGAATGTTCTTTCCTCAGGACTTCACATGTCTAACTCATTCTCGTTTTTCAGGTCTCAGCTCAAAGTCCCACACTCAGAGAAGCAGTTTCAGACTGCCTAATCGAAAGTGTTCTCCCTTCCCCCAGTCCCAGTGTGGTAGTGCTTCATCCTGTTTGTTTGTTTGTTTGTTTACAGCATTTAATCACTACAAGAAAAAAGTTTTAATTTATTTATTTGGTAATTTGTTTATTGTGTATTTTTTCTCTCATTATAGGAAGTCTATGAGTGCAAACCTGGCCTATATTTCTGGGGACAGAGTCTGGTGCTTAGTAGGAGCCTCAGTGAATATTGGTCGAATAATTAAAGAAAAACGGATCTTAAAACTAGGAAAAGCTTTTTCTGAAGGATCTACATACAAGGGACATTGAATAATGTGATGAGTGTATCCTTATCAGCATCCTTACAGCAGACGTGGCAAGAAGTTTCCTAGGACACTTACTCAGTGTCAGGTCAGCTCAGAGCATGGACAAGGGGAGCCCACCATGAGCAGCTCTCTCTGTACTTTCATCCAGTCCACCTTTCTCTCTGACTATAATCTCTCTTGCTATAACCAAAGACCATTATGCCATCCTTAACAGATTCAAATAATAGCTGGCTGCCATCATGTGACACCTCTCCCTCAAAAAAGATCATTTCGTAGGTGTGAAAAATTCCATCAATTTCTATTATTTGAAATGAGGTGCCATGAATTAATAAAAAGGTGGCATTTTGAAAGAAACTATTTATTATTATTATTATTATTGAATAGACACATTGACACAATGGCTAATAAAAGTGGATATCATCTAAATATATTCAAGTTATTCAAATAAAACATTAAGAATTTACTCATAAACTATTATGTGTAATTTGTGTTTGCTAAAGCCTCTGACTATGGTGTACTCTAGCAAGCATTAATACCTATTCCATCAAGTCTAAGACAGCATTAATTGTCTCTAAGAAGGAAAAAAAGGCCAGCTATTATCATTGTAAAACTCAGTTTCAGGATGTGTCTTAGAATTTGTGAAAAAAATGGCAAGAGCTAACGTTTATTAAAGATGAACTATGATTTAGGCTCTGTGATAAGCATTTAGATAAATGTTCTCTTTTATGTCCTACAAAATACAAGAGGGTAGATGCCTTTATGATCTCCATTTTCCAGATGATGAAGCCAAGGCTAGCTATCCCAATTCGCAAAGCCAGAGTAATCCCTAATCTGGCAAGTTTTAGCTCTTATTTACTTTTTTTCAGCTTCTTTCTAGCTACAAACCCCCTAGACATTTGCACATTTGCACTTTCTAGCTACAAACCCCCTAGACATTCCCTACCACACACAGACACACACAGACACACACAGACACACACACACACACACACACACACACTCACATATACAACTTCTAATGAACTTCTATCACTCATTCAGCGTAAAAACAAGTCCTTACTGTGACTTATATGACCAGCTCCCCCTCCTGCCATTTCCCTCATTTCATCTCCTACCGATTTCTTTCTCCCTTTCTTGGCTCCAGCCACACTGGTTGCTTTGCTGTTTCTAGATCATGACAGGCTTACTCTTGCCTCAGGACTTTTGCGCTTGCTGTTCTGTTAGCAATGCTCTTCTTTCCCAGACAATACATGTCTCAGTCTCTCACTTCCTTCAGCATTTTACTCAAAGTCTCCTCAGTGGGGCCTCTCCCTGGCCAAGTTATCTAAAATGTCAACCCCTACCTTGGTCTTTCACATACTTTTTTAACCTCTATCTTTTCTCTTTAGCCCTTATTCCTATCACCCTTCCAAGTCCATCTCAGAATGTGGAAAGAGAAAAGACGACTAAGGAAATACACTAAAAACAAAAACACAACAAAACATCCCGTAGGATTTAGCATTCTGACCTATGACTAATAAGAGAGAATGAAATTTTGAGCAAAGTTATAGTAAATCTAACAAGAACGAGGAAGGAGGTGACAGAGAAGATACTCAATTAGGTAACAAGGGGTTTTCTACTAGTATTTGAAGAATGAGGAGACAATCCTAGATAAAAGTACAAAACTGGATTCTGCGAAGGCTATTAGGAGTAGCAAAGAATGACCATAGAGCAGTGGTCCCCAATCTTTTTGGCACCAGGGAGCAGCGCTCCTATGAGAATCTAAAGCTTGATGATGTGAAATGGATCTGAGGCGGTGATGCTAGCGCTGGGGAGCAGCTGCAAATACTGATGAAGCTTCACTCGCATGCCCACCGCTCACTGCCTGCTGTATGGCCTGGTTCCTAACAGGCTACAAGCAGTACCAGTCCAGGGCCCTGGGTGTTGGGGAATTCTGTCATAGAGGAAAATGGCTAAGAAGAGGGCATAAATAATAGAGTTCAGTAGTAATACCAGAGTTTAAGTAACAAAATAAACTGGAAATTCTCATATAAGAATGCAAATACAATCTTAGAGATTTTCTAGAGACTTGGTGGACAGTGTCTGATGACTGCAATATGGCTGTAGAAAGGTGTGTTTTTGAAGATTTGCTAGAGATAGTGGACATGGCAAGACTTAGGTACCCATGAACTCAAGGACAGAAGCCCAAAGGAGACCATTGAGGGAATTCTAAAGAAGAGAAAAATCAATATGGGCAACATGACTGGACTAAGAATGATGCTATCCTAACACAGCATAGAAAATATGAATGTGATGAGAAACTGTTTTCAGTTATCTGGAAATCTATTGCAACTCTCATTTTTTTTCTAAAACCAGAACTTCTCTAAATTCCTTTTTTTTGCACACAAAATTGAGGAAGCAATAAAAGAACTGCTATTCTAGACTTAATTTTGATCAGCAAGTAAGAAGTCACTAGGAAAAAAAAAAATGACCATAGAGCAGCGGTTCCCAAACGTAGTGATAAGGAATATTTTGGGGGGAAGAAAAACCATGATAGCCAAAACTCTCAACAGCCAAATACGTAAATGGTGAGTTGTGTACTCTCAACTTCTTGAGGGCAAATTAAAGTTCAGAGAAAAAAGACAAACTGGTCCCATGGTCAGAAGCTGATTCAACAATATTGACTGAGCACATACTATATGCTAGGCACTATTCTATGGCAATGAATACAGCATTGAATAAAGAAAAGTTCCTGTCCTTTTGGGACTTATAGTTTAGTTGGGGGAGAGAAGAACAAAAAGCAAATATACAATTAAATATATAATGTCAAATAGTGGTAAGTGTTATTTAACAATAGAGCAAGATCTTGAGAAGAGGCTTATTCTAGGACTAGGGCAGGAAACATACAAGATAAGCTTAAAATATCTCATGCTACCAGAAAGTAAGGAAGTGCTCAAAAACAAAACAACCACAACAAATAATCCACACTGATGGGAGTCAAAGGGACACAGGGCCAAACTGAAAGAGTTTGCAATGACCAAAACTGGAATAACTGAAGCAAAAAAAGTAAAGTAGTATTAAATTATAACCCAATGTATAAAATAAATATCTATGAGTCCATACTAATATAAATAAATGATTGAATAAATAAATGGAGAAGAGACAAGTATCCCATACAGAAGATTCAAAATAATTTATGTAGCTAATTCACCCTCTCAAGGAGGTGGAATCTAACTCCCATCCCCTTCAACGTGGGCACAAAGCAGAATGGCACAGTGTGTTCTCTTGAGCTGGCCTGCCCACGGCCTCATCTTGGCTCTTTCACATACTAGTTGCATGACCTTGGTTAAGTCATTTAATTTCTCTCTTTCAGGAGTTCTTTATCTATAAGATATAGACCATACTAGAATCCACCTCAGAGGGGTTTTGTGAGGATTAGATGAGTTAATACAGGCAAAGCACTAACATTGCTTGGTATATAATAAGTGCTATATAAGTATTTAGCTCTTATTATACAGAGAGCCACTGGAAGTGTTAAGCAGAAGAGTGCTAATGGCTTTGATTATTTCTTTAAGGGCTCTTTCTCTATTCTCTGTGGAGAACCGACTTGAGGGTGTCAAGAGTAGGACTAGAGGTCAGTTAGGAGGCCAGACATCAGTGGTTGAGGCCAGAGCGATGGTGGCTTAGACCAAGGTGGTCTTAGGGGGAGTGATAAAAAATAGCTTCAGGATAAATTCAAAAGTAAAATCGACAGGATTTGCTAATGAATTAAATATAAGGTATAAGTGAAGGGAAGGAGCAGTAATATCTCTAAGAATTTTAGTTTGAGTAATTGAGTGAATAATTTTACTGACATGAGGAACACTGAGGCGGGAGGGGTTTTTGTTTTTGTTTTTGTTTTTGTTTTTATCAAAGGAGGTATTAAGAAATCTTAAGAGAGGAAATTTCGAGTGAAATGAGAAGCTCTTAAAGATTCAACTCTGACAATATAATTATAAATGATTCCAATATGGGAAAAAGGATGAATCTGAAGAAACTTATGCAGTTACAAGGTTTGTTCATTAAGTATGAACTCAGATTTTTTTTAAGTCAAAAAATAGAATGACATGAAACTATACTCACAGATTGTACCAATGTCAGTTTTCTAGTTTTGCTATTATGTTGTACTTAAATAAGACGTAACCATTGGGAGGGGGAAGGGTATTTGAGAACTCTCCATACTATCTCTGCAGCATTCCAACTATCTACCATTATTTCCAAACAAAAAGTTTTAAAAACTATTTTTGTTCAGGAGAGAGAAATAGCAGATGTTTTAGAGGTCTTAGCTGACTACAGTACTGTGATGTGGTTGAAAAACTAATGCCGATGTGGCTGACAAACTAATGCCGATGCGGCTAGGATTAATGAAAGTATAAAATGTCAAAGAAAGACTGCAGAAGTACCATTTTATTTTGCTGACATGAATTCACATCTGAAGTGGTAAGGTCAACTTCCAGACTGATAAACATACAGAATGACAACTAGATAAAAAACCCAGATTTGGGCAGCCCTGTCATATAAGAAATAGTCAAAGGAGGCGAAAGTACTTAGCCAAGAAAACTGCAGACTTCTAAGAGACATAACTGCTATCTTCTAAAACTGGATGGATTTTAATTTAGTAATCAAATTTAGGTGAATTTTTGACACCTCTTTAGCTGCAAAAACTTAACTTTTCGTAAAATGCCAGAAGTGTTTTTAAAGAACACAGAGAAACCATTTTAGCTGCATTAAAATTTCTGATTACTAAAACAACTGAAGCAGAATAAACCTGGAACATCAAAGTGTTCTTCCAACTGAAGCTTAACTGTCATTTCATTTGGTTTGAAACCGAGTCACTAATTTTAAGGTGTCTCCACTGTATTACCACCATCTTCGACCTCTTCAACCATCTTTTCCTGCAACTATCTCAAGAGCTATTAAGATACAAGATCTATGGCTCATACTTAAGGATCAAATGTCTGTCAGTCTTTCAGATGGAACCAATAAGTTTTACATTGAATATTTGCCTTGACTGGAAAGGAGAGGGGTACAACACCTTTCTTA
The DNA here is from genome assembly GCF_000151845.1 of Pteropus vampyrus. Lineage (NCBI taxonomy): Eukaryota > Metazoa > Chordata > Mammalia > Chiroptera > Pteropodidae > Pteropus > Pteropus vampyrus. Next base: position 759,898 of record NW_011888846.1, on the reverse strand, counting down.
TTTTTCTACTCTCTCTGTGGATGGAATGAAAGATGCATTTAGTGCTGCAAGATTAATGTTGCTGTCTCTTAATATTAATTTATATTATACACTGCAGTGAAGGTTAGACAAAAATTTTGAAAAGAAAGAAATTACTTGGCACTTTGCTATAATAAAAGGTTATAAAAAGTGTGATAATAAAACTCAATGAAAAAGATCTTGCAGATACTGATTTCCATATCCTGATTATAATGGAAGCCTTAATTGAGCAGTCTTATTATTGTGAGCCTATTCAGTCAGCTGATGAATCTTTCTATTTATGTCCCACCAAAGAGCATGAGATGAAAGTACTTCTTTGGCCAAAAAAGGCAAACAAAACGCTGAACATCATCATGAACCAGAAATAAAACAGCATTATTCTTCCTTCAAACAGAACCAAATTCTTGCTACACCTGGAATGAGAGTGCATGTGTTTCTAGATGCTAGCTGTCTGAAAAGACACACACAGGGAAGATGACATGACAAAAGAATGAAGCCAGGAAGTGGCTTTGTGCAACTAGGATGTGCAAGGCTTTATACTAAAGAGGACTCTGTTAAGGAGACTTTATATGCATTATTTCACATAAGGCTCACAGCCACCTTACAAAGCGAAGTAACACTATTATTCTCATTTTACAGTTGAAGAAACTGGGGCTTAAAGAGATTGAGTAACTTGCCCAAGGATACCCAATTAGAAAGTGACAGAGGCGGATTCACCCACATCTGTTTTGATTCCAAAGACTATACTTTTAACCACCACTAATGATCATTGAACATGAAGCGTTAGCACTGTGTCCATTTTCCCCATCTTCATCTAGAGAATCAGAGGTTCAGAAAGTTGAGGAGCTTGCCCACAGCTGACTTGAACTAAAGTCTCCTGACTCCCCGGCCAGGTCTTCCTGCCGTGCTATGGGACTACTCAGTCTGGAAAGCTAAAAGCTGAGAGGGGATCTCGCCAAACTCTAGAAAATCTCAAAGGATATGGAGAGAGTAAACTTAGAATCTTCCAAAACTCAATAGTGTAAAAACACTAGAACTAGAAACCTTTCTGGAAGCTTGAGAGAGATGCGTATAGAACAAGAGAAGGAAGTGCAATTGTGCACACATGGCCATGAATTTACAGAACTCGATGTCCCTAAAAAGTTGAGGTGGAGAATGGGGATCCAAACAAGACGTTAGACTTTATTTATTTATTTTACACACTATGTGCTAAACACTGTTCTTAGGTACTTGTGATGGGCTGAATTGTGCCTTCCCTCCCCCCAAATTTACTTGTTGAAGCCCTAACCCCATAACTTCAGAATGTGATTGCATTTGGAGACAGGGCCTTTAAAGGAGCGATTAATTTCGAATGCAACCGTTAGGGTGAGCCCTAATCCAGTCTGACTGGTATCCTCATCAAAAGAGATTAAGACACAGAGAAAGACACCGGGGTGTGTGTGTGTACAAAGGAAAGACCATGTGAAGACAAAACAACATAGTAGCCATCCACAAGCCAAGGGAGAGAGGCCTGAAAAGAAACCAATTCTGCTGATACCTTGATCTTGGACTTTTACCCTCCAGAACGGTGAGAAATAAATTTCTGTTGTTTAAGCCACCCAGTCTGTGGTACTTTGTTGTGATCACTTTAGCAAAACAATATAGTACTTTACCAATATACATTCATTAATCCCTATAGCAACCTCTTGATGCAGAAACTATTATTATCTTCATACTACACATGAAGAATCTGAGGCTTAGAGAGGTTAAATAACTTCATCAGTGTCACTCACTAGTAAGTGGCACAGCTGAGTTAAATTCATAAGTGCCTTTTTTGGATTATCAAAGAAACCTGGGTTCTGCCTCCGAAGTAACTGATACTGATTGCAGTTACAAGGTACTTGCCTTAACAGGCAGACTTAAAGAAAGACAAACTCAGTTCACAAGCCATTTTGCTTTTGCTTCTGGATTGGGTAGATGGAGGCCACGAGCTAGTGTGACAATTTGTGTGGGCTTATGAAATGTTGAGGAAGGCACCTTTGAATAACACACAGTGTAAAGGTCAGAGCACTGAATTGGGCACTAGAACTCTTGGGCGCAAGTCCAATCCCCAGGGTTCTTCTAATCCCCATATTCTTGAGCAACTTAATCTCTAAATCTGTTCTCTAATCTGTGAAAAGAGAATAACATCTGCCTACTAGACTTTGGCATTGCTTCAATTACATTAACAGTTCATAGCACTCATCATGCTGTGTTAGAGCCATCTTAAATATCACTAATGCTTAGCAGTCTCCTCACATATGTTTGGCTCTCAAAAAATACATAAGGAAGTTCTCAGCATAACGTGCAAGCGAAAGGTTCTCTGGTTAACATGGGAAACGACCACTCTGATGAGTCAAGAGGCAAAGCCATGGGTGCAGGTGGCCTGAAGGAGGACTGCAGAGGGGAGAGCTGTGGTCTACTCCTGAGGGATAGAGTTTAGGCCCTGACTTGACAGCTTGCATCCTTCACCTTCTTTCTTCTGTCTCTTGAGTGACAGTTGTCTCATGTCACCTTCATCTGTCATCTACTAACTAGGCCCAGTAGTCCTTAATGTCAGCCAACTTATAAAAATGAGCAGGGTAGGAAGTGCTCTGTAAACTGGAACAGAAGCCTTTGGTCATGTCCTTCATCAGAGGCAGCCCCAAATCTCTTTCCCAAGAGCCATAAAGGGTCCGCAGGAGTAAAGAGTCAAGTACCTTGTCTTCCTGACCCACCATTTTATCAAGGGAGGAGAGATGTGACACCCCACTCAACAGGCTCTTCCTCATTGATTCAGAGGGTGTGTGATTAGCCTCTGGAAGCCTAGCCATTCTCCCATAAACAATAGCAAAGTCCATGCATCCACTTATTTGTTTACTCATCAATTCATTTATTCATCAAATATTTATTGAGTGCCTTCTATGTACTAAACACTGTTCCAGGTGCTGGGGTACAAAATCCCAGCCTAAAATCCCAGACAAAAATCCCAGCCTTCGTGCGGCTTAACTCATCGATGGGAGAAGGCAATGAGTAAAATAAAGAAGTAGAAGATATAACTTGCTAGGTGAGATGTGTCATGAAGAAAAATAAACTAAGAAAGGAGATTATGAAATACTGAGTTTATTAAAGGCCTTAAATATGAAAGAGTAAGAGAAGCAAAAAGTAGAGAGCAGAGCAATTCAAGAAGAGGCCTGGGAGTGTGCCTGGCACATTCTAAAATCAGAAGCCAGCAACACTGAAGCAGAGTTAACAATGTGAGAAGTCAGAGAGCTAATTAATAGGAAGGAGGCCATATTGCAGACAACCTAGTAGGCTACTGTAAGAACTTCAGTTTCTACCCTGAGTGAGAAGGGAAGTGAGTTGTTGGGGGTTTTGAGGAGAGGCTAATCTACCTTACAATTATACAGAATCCCTGCTGTCTTGAGAATCTACTGGGTGGGGGAGAGATAGAAGGGGCATATAAGTGCAAGTAGAACAGTCAGGAGGCTGTTGCAATAATCTAGGTAAGAACTAATGATGGCTTAGAGTAGGGTGATAAGTCATAGATATGGGAAGAAGTGACTGGGTTATGGGATACATTTAGAAGTTAAGGTCAACAGGAGGTGCCAATAGTTTTGTTGTGGGGTGTGAATAAGAGATGAGTCAAGGAAGGATGAAGTTGCCATTAACTGAGATAAGGAAGATAATGGAAGAGCAAGTTCAGAGGATGGGAGACACCAGGCTCTCGTTTTGGGATGCTTGGCTGGATTTGCCTTTAGATACCTGATTGGAGATGATAAGGGCAGTTGGATACATGAAGCTGGAACTCAAGGAGTTGGTCTGTGCTCGAGATATAAGTTGGGAATGGTCCTTACAGAAAGATCCTTAAATTAGATGGTAATTATAGTCATCAGATTAGATGAAAACACCGAGAGCAACTGCAGGTAGACAAGAGACAAGGCCCACTGACTGAGTCCTGGAGCATGCCAATCTGAGACATCAGAGAAAGAAAGAACAGGAGGAAGGTGAGAGGAAAACCAGGAGGATGTGGGCCCTTCTTTCCCCTCACTGCTCTCTCTCCAACTTATTTTATTTTTTTCTCTAGCTCTCATTTTACCTCTCTCGGTGTCATTATTGGGTAAATAAAGAAGTTTTCTATCAAAGTGCATGAGCCAAAATAGATATTTACCAGGTAAACACTATCCTTTTAAACACTATTCTTTTAAAAAGGCACACAGATCGCTGTTCAGCGCATTCGTTACAATACGTGGATCAGCCGGAACATCCAGTTACCCGGCACCGTGGGCAGCCTGGGACCGCCTGCCAAGTGGTGTTGGAGACATTTTCATTATTGTTGCTATTGCTATTGTTCCGGGAGGCTTCAGCCCCAGCCGCACCACTCCCTCCTTCCTTCTTCCATCCCCACTCTCTGATCCAGAGGGCAATGAATGCTCACATCATTTCACTTTGGTCCAGCTGCCAGGCTGGGGAACAGATGTTGTATTGTTAACACAAAGAAGAAAACAAACAGCCTCCTCCTCTGTGTTCTCCCAACTCCCCTCCATCCCCCATTTTAGCTCCCTGGTGAAATGGGCAAACAACTTTGGGGAGAGGAGAGGATGGGGCTCCAGTGAGTAATGCCATCTTCCCCAGCCAAGGCCAAGTTCTGACCAGAGGCACACAGAACGTTCTCCCAAGTCCTGTTTACAGCAGACACGAGTTCTGTCAGCTGAGAGGCTGGCTCGTGGGTGGTGACGTGAAGATGCTCACACTGAGTGGAGCATTGAGAGAAAAAGATAATGGCCCTCTTGTGCGTGAGGCCCCATTAACGAATCTACCTGCATTTTTTGGGCAAAAGCCATGACCAAAAGACAACCCAGAGGCACAGGCAAATTTCTTGGCTGAGGTCTATCTCTGCATGTCTGATTATTTCTCCTCTGGAAGCTTTTAAGAGATGGGCTAGGGGGTTAATTTCTTTTCTGGAGACCACAGGTTTAGATTCTTTTGCCTTTTCTTTCACTTCTCTGGCAGAGCCTTTCCTCAGGTGGAAGGATGTGGGAATGACAGTGGGTGGAGTAAGCCTGGGAATCTGTGAAGGCTAGAAGAGAAGTAATGCATGGAGAAGAGGAGGCCAAGTGAGGACAAGGGGGGTGCCTGCAGGGCTTTGTCAGCCAAGCTAAGTTGTTGAAATTTCCCTTGAATTTACTAAATTGCAACAGAAATATTTTAGGAAAGAGAATGACCTACAGGAAGCAGATACACAGCTCTGTGAAGAATGAATGGGGAGAGCTAGTTGAGAGGCTGCTATAGCAATCCTGGTAGCAGACAGCCAAAGCCCTAAGATAGCATTAGAATTGGCTCAATTGTTGTCAAAAAGGCAAAATCGACAGGCCTTAGGAACCAATCGGAGTTGGAGAGGGGTGGCTGAGGATGACCAGGGCTGTAGTAAGAACTTATTTAGTGGTTCTAAGCCCTGAAAAAGGTAATGCCCACCCACCTCTTGTATGCATCATTCAAAATAAAGGTAATATCTAGCTATGAAATAAGTGTAAGGAATTGCAAAAGTTTTGTATTTTATTTTTTTCCTAGCATGGCTATTTTGATACTTTTTTAAAAAATCTCTCAAAATGATTTTTTGACACCTTGGTTTTGTTTTTTGTTTTTGTTTTTGTTTTTTTGTTTTTTGTTTTTGGTGTTTCAAGCAGTTGCCATTTTGTTCTTATTGGATAATCCTATACTGGGAGTGGCAAAATTCATGTGTGGGCCACTAGGTGATGGCATGCCTCTCACCAAAGAACAGAGATGCAGGAAGAGGAGCAGCAGGAGACAGAATGGGAATGATGAGCTCACACTTGGTTGTGTGAGTTTGAAGTATCAATGGAGACAGACACTGCCAGAAGGCAGCTGATTAGATGAGTCTGGAACAGAGATGGCAGAACTGGGCATCATCAGCACTCATGGGGTGGAGGGGTGGGGTAGAGTCATGGGAGAGGATAAGGTCATCCAGGATGAATGTGTGGAGGGAGAGGGGAGAGGACTTGGAATGACACCTGCAGAAAATTGCCATTTTAGGGATTGGGCAGGAAAAGATGCCTAATGAAGAGTATCCAGGAAGACTGAAGAAAATGCAGGAGAGAGTAGATTCTCAAAGACTAAGGAACAAAGGAGTTTTAAGAAGGAGGGAATAACCAACAGCATCAAATGCTACAGAGAGATTCAAGTCAGATTAAGAGGAGGTGCAGGGTTGGTTAGCATCATTGCATGTCACATCAAAGAGGTCAGTTATTATTGACAGTGAGTTTTAGTTTTAGGGGGAGGTTTCCCTTTGCACCACCTACAGGCTACAGAGAGTCCCCTGAAACAGTGATTTTGTTTGGCTTGGATGTGGTGTTCTGGAAAGCTGGACAAGTGTTTATCAGGCATCTACTATGCATGCAGGTTAATTCATGAGCTGCTTTGGGGAATTTGGAAACAAAGAACTCAAGAAGCTCATCACCTTATGGAAAAAGAAAACTGATGTCAGAGGCTGCTAACCTACAGTGTGAAATAGCCACTATGTTTTCCCTACACTGTGTTTTTGTAAAATTGAACCATCATTTTTTTTTAAATCACATAAAAACCTGGATATCTGAGTTCTCTTGAAAACCTAGGAGATATATGACCCTTGACCTACATTCCTGCCAGATAGCAATGGATGAAGCAAAGGCAAGGTTGCCCATTACTGAGAGTGGCCACTCTCCAGTTCACTCCAGTCCCCAGAACTCTCAGTTAGCTGACTCACAGAGGAGACTTCATTTCATTATCTGCCTAGCCCTTGGGAGGCATTTGTGTTTGTGACTAAACCTGAGGAATCTAAGTCATGAATTAACTACATGCTGGAATGTGTGATGCCAACCGCTATGCTGCAGGTATTCAGGGAAAGGAAAAATCAGTAGAATTCAATAGTTGAGCAAAGCTTCTTAGACTTGGTCTTGACAAGTAGGTAGGATAAAGATATGTGGTTGGATGAACAAATGAATGGATAGAAGAAAGAGAAAAGCATTGCCTTTGGGTTCAGGGTATGAAATTGAAGCATTTGCATAACAGGCCAGGGATGGAATTGAGGGAGCATAAATCTGACATCTTTCATTTAAAATTTGAAAACTCCTTGTTTTCAGAGCAAGAAGACATTTTTACCTTATTTGCAGACAGTGTTATGTGTAATTTCTGTCTTCTCACATGACAGTCCTGTTGCAGATAGATTCCTAATAACAGCAGTAATCATATAGTGATATTACGAGAAGCTGTTCCCTTGAAAGTCAAAGATCACAGAGATCAATTAGGATTTTATATCTGTATAGTAGTTCTCTTCTTGCTTGGCACAATTGTATCAATCACAATTCTATGAGTAGTCATATTATCCATATAATCTTTTAAAATATTTTTTTAACTGGTTATATCCATTCCTAAAGAGGTGCTCTTCAGGCTCACTGAGTCGAAGTTCCAACCTTGCAACCAGTTCCAAGTTTCGGACAGCATCCAAAATGACCTCAAAAGGATAATTACTTATTAACCCCTTTGATGATTTCTAAAGTTCAAGAATGAAACAAACAAAAAAGAAGTCACCCTAAATAAAAGAGGAAAAAGCAGTGATCTTTTCGCATACTAATTCATCGACCCCTGTTTCAATGACCTGGCCTTTATACTACATTTCCTATTTCCCCAATATGGCCAGCTGTGTGTGGAAAAACCCATTTGCCACCTGATGACCCTAAAATATAGCTCACCAGTTGATAAACTCCACTTTAAATAAGAACAGCTAGAAAGCATCAGATACTTAAGAAAACCCTCCAACATGAAAAGAAGATAATAACAGTGATAAAACAACCTGGAGGAAGCAGAGGCAATTCAGAAAACTACCATGATTATATAATTAGTATCATTACCATCTTCAGAGAGATAGGAGAAAGATTATATCCATGAAATAGAAATAAAATGCAAAAACAACAGCAAAAGGAACCATGAGAATAAGAAAATGTGCTTCATTATAAACATTTATTGAAAAACATCCAATAAACTCAGTGGAAGATGTAAAAAATAAATAAATTTGAGGAAATCTCTCAAAAAGTATAAAAATGTGCAAAAGTGTGATGCATAAGAAGATTTAGAAAATCAGAGAATCAATCTAGAGAGTTATTTTTTTGACCAATAATAGTTCCAGAAAGAAAATAAATGATAGAGAGAGCATTATCAAAAAACAACAGCAACAATAACAATGACAAAAAAAAACAAAAAAAAACAAGAAATTGAAGAACATGGAAAGGGCCCATCAAGTGCACAACGTAATGAATTTAAAAAGACTCACGCAAAAGTATATAAACAAACTAGGGATAAACAAAAGCTTCTAGGGATAAAAATAGGTTCTGGACAAAGAAATGGGAAATAAGAAGAGTAGTAAACTTCTCAACATCAGCACTAGAAGCCAGTAGACAGTAGACAAAAAAAAAAATTCTGAAGGAAAATAATTTTCATCTATTCCCAACTAGAAGTTCCAATTAAATATGAGCACAGAATACAGACATTTTCATACAAGCAAGATTTCAAAATACTTACTGCCTATGTCCCCTTTCTCAGGAATTCTTACCGAACGCACCCAACAAAATGAGGTGTAAACCAAGAAAGGAGAAGGCATGAGATCCAGGAAATAGGACATCCAATATAAGGGAACGATGAGGGAAATTCCCGGATAACTGTGTGCGGTGGTCCCATCTGGACAGCCTTGCAATGAATCAGTAGAGCGAGCCAAAGATTTGCTGGGAGACAGAGGCTTCTGGAGGAAGGTCTCTAGAAAGAAATAGGGCTGAACACATAGCAGGCTTCAAGATGAATGCAAAGTTATCTCCATCTTCTACAGACACCTGGTTTGACCACATGGAAATTTGTATAGAGAAGATATTAAATGGTGTAGGGGAATTTAGCCACAGCTACAAAGGAGGAGGAAGAGGAGGAAGCAGGCAATCACGAACTACCTAAAAAAAAAAACCAACAGGTTGAAATTATAGTCCACCGTTTGGCTTAGGATGAACAATCTTTCAATGGTCACAATAATCTAAACATTGAATATTGTTTTTAATTCTCCTTTGGAGGAGCTAAATGCATAAGAGAAAGAAAAGAGGATATAAGAGATCTAAAACCTCGTCTATGGTAAAATAAAAATAATGGCAAATTATTAATAAAGTAACAGAAGTATGAGCATATTATTTTAAAATATGGAAGTACATATCACAAGAAAGAGCTGAAAGACTTGAATGCAGTTACGTCTGGGGAGCAGGATTGGGGGAGGAGTGGTCAGGAGGCTACTGGATTGCTGTGTTGAGAAGCATTTTTAGCACATTTGACTTGTTTCAACAGGGCTTATGTCACTGTGATTAAAATTTAAATTAATTTGATATCAGAAATAAACAATAGCCCCCAAACAGTTTAGAATAACTATTCACCTACCAAGGTGAATACTTGGAAAAATAACAACTAACTTAGAGGCATCATTTTTGCATTTGACATTTTATCAAGTAGTTACCAATACAGCTCCCTTATGCACAGTCACCCATGTAGACAAGCACTTGCCCTGTGTGCTCAGACAACAGCTGCTTCTGTCAGTCTATGTTTCAGGAAGAACGACAGAGGACGAATTAGACAAAAATAGGTGTCTCTTTGGGATGGAGATATTTTTACCTTCATCTCTAAGCCTGCTATGTATACATCTATTATGATAGAAATCTGAATTTTGGACAGTGTTGAAACCAACAACTAGTTTTCAGCCTCATTCAGAGAGGTCTGGACAAAGCTATAGAAAAACAGAATAAAATTTGCCAAGTTGTTGAGATTTATGGTATTTCTCCCAGCAAAAAGTATCAGCTAGTTAGACTGAAAAAACCCTCCTACCCAGAGGCACTAGAATGCTTCACCCTGAAAAGTGTTAGAAAGGACCTCGGAAGTCATCCAATTCAACTATCACATGAGATCCAGAGAGCAAAGAGACTTGCCTAAATTTACCCAGCTTACTTGCATCAGAACCAGATCTCGAATCCTGGATGGGACGCCATACTGCCTACCTCAGAGTTGGACCTGTAGCTTTCAAATAGACAGATATAAATATTAGAACAAGGTTAGAATGCAGATGTATTCTGAAACTTATGAGCTTTCCACCACTCCAAACTGCCTCACAAAGCAACAACAATGAAAGAGAGCTGTAAAATCCAAACTCTGCCTGAGCTGCCAACCTTTAAGGTTTAGATAGTCCAAGCATTCAACAGTGACTAACTGAGCAGCCACTGTACCCTAAGGGACTTCCAATAGAGGTGTCTAGTGGACAGGTGGATACTGGGGTCTGAGAAGAGAGTTTCAGAGTCGTTGACATATTGAAGAATGAGATTACCTAGGGAGAATGAATACAATGAGATAAAAAGATACCCAAGACAAAATCCTAAGAAACACCAGCCTTAAGGCAGGAAGAGGAAAGAAGAAGACAAGGAGCTCCTGGAAGCTACACTTTTCTCTGAAAAACTGTCTTGCACTCAGGTTTGAGATCCCCATTGCTTGTTTTCCTCTTGAGTGTTAAACATGTGTTACAGGCATGTGCAGCCAATGCTTGAAGTGACAGAAGGAAGAAAGCAGGAGGATTTAAGGGTGAGCAAAGGCATTTGCGGCTCATCCTGGAGAAGTTGGTGGGACCATTTCTGGAACTTCCTGCAGAAAAGTAGGTTGCTGCCCACTCTTCCCCCATCCTAGCACTTTGCCACTAGCACAGACACCAGGGGAATCTTGGGAGGACAGGTGTTCCTAGAAGGGTCAGTAAAAGGCCACCCACCCCTCCACTAAGTGGACTTAGTCCAGATCAGAGCCTGTGCTGCTCAGAGCAATGTGGTATAAAGGTCGGACAAACATGTACTTTCTCTGCACCTAGGGCAAAGGCCAAGGAGACTGGGACATGACCAGAAAGATTATCATATGCTAAAAGCAAAGAGAAAAAAAAAAAGGCAATGGCACCCACATTTCGCCCAGTTAAATGTACTTCTCAGAGAAATGTCATTTTGAAAAAAATTAAAATTTCAAGTAGGAAAGCATTGAGTTGGCTTAGAAAGGGTGTCAGTAAATTGTTAGCTTTTGATTGGCCCAAGATCCAGGAGGTTTTATGAGCAAGAAGTTCCCAATTCTGCCCCTCCCCTCCCCCAATGTCCTAATTACACCAGGCTCTCTCTCTCTCTCTCTCTCTCTGAGATTTCATACCCCAAAGGAGTAGAGAGAGCAGGTAATACTGAAGTGGAAAAGAAAGAGCTCAAGCTTTGGAGCTAGGCAGCCTAAGTTTGAATGCTGGCTTTAGTAGTTATTATCAATATGACCTTGTAAGAGTATATAAAGTCCACAAGTCTCAGTTTATCTATCTATATAATGAGGATGATACGTATCTCAAAGGATTAAACTTGATAGTATTTATAAAGATACCAATGGAGATTAACAAGTGCCACTTCTTCCTGCTCATCTTACCTGTGAAAGCCACCCATGAGGGGCAAAATAACACTTCATCTTGGCTTCCTCAAGCTCCTTGCAAGTTAGATATATTGTCCAGATTGACAATGATTTCAGCATTTTCTCTGTGGACCATCAGTAGGTGGGATTCTGCCATTATGTCACCAAGCTATTGTACCCTGGATGTTGCATGCCCCAATCATTAAATATGAGCTGACATGCTTTTGTAACTCTCAGCTGTTTATATGGTTCTTTAAGAAAACCATTACATTTCTAGAAGCCATTAGAGGCAGTGGAAGCTTGATGTTGTTCCTGGTCTTCTGTCATTCCTAAATCCCCAAGATGATTCCAGTACCACAGTTAAATATAACTCCTCCCTCTCTCCCTCCCCTCACCCACGCTGATATGGCTAAGCAGCTGCTCCTGGTCAGCTTTTGTGAGATTTCCCTCTTTCGTCATTGTGATTCGCCAGCCGTGGGTACTGTCTTTTCTGTCTCTCTCCCTGGCATATAAGTAGTTCCTCGTTGGTCTTTTTTCCCCTTAAGTTCATGCCCTCAAGCACTTCAGGCAACCTAGATAAATTTAGCTCTTCTCAGAAACCTTTGCTGGCTTTGTTCCATGACTGTTAAAGGTTTGGCTGCTCCTCAGAAAGAGTTTGGGGCTGGCTCCCCTCCATTGAAGGTCTCATCTTGTTCTGGTGACTGCTATGCCACTTGCATAATTGGTTATTTGAGTCACCTCATGCCAAGCTATTTGCTTTGAGAATCAATAAGTTTGTGCTCTTGAAAGCTGCAATCCTTTGTTCCAGCTTCTGACCTCTTGAAACTCTTTCCCTATTTTTTCCTTGCCCTGAACAGCCTATGGCTGCTCTTAGCAATCATGGTCACTTCTCATTAGGGCTAGAAGAAAATAAGTGACCAGTGACTGATAAAAGTTTCTCAACTCTCCAGGAGCAGGGACTTAGATTCAGTTACCAGGATCCAGCCCAGTGAATTGCACCTTAGCAGATGCTCATTTAGTGTTTACTAATTTGAATTGTTCTAACTCAAGGCTAGAGTAAGACCCCCTTGGTCAGCAACTAAATGAAACAGAAATGCACACAAAGTTCATTATGTGTTTAGATGTGCTCTTTTCAAGCATCCAAAATAAGACTCATACATCATGCTGAGACTTTTATCATTTTAGTGATTATTCACTTCTCTTTAATATAGACTACAGATAAATCAACCAATCAGCAAGTACTAATCGATCCCCAGCTTTGTGCAATCAGCTATGGGCATTTCAGAAGTGAATGACAAAAGGGAGATAAGAGATTTCAAGGATAAGAGCTATTTTAGGTAATGTGGGCAAAACATGAAAAGAATCCAACTCGCCTCTGCCCTCCTGAAGTTCACAGACTCTACAGGCATACAAAACTGGCCCAACAACATAAGGAGACAAGGTGAACACAAGATCCCAGGGCTAAATTGTGAGAAAGACAAGGGAACACTCCGGGGAAGCTGTATGGAGAAGGATCTTGTGTTAGACCTTGAAGCATAGGAAGGATTGAATAGATACAGAGGAAAGGGAAAGACTTGTCAGGAGAAAAGGAGAACATGAACACAGGGCACAAAGAAAGGCGAGAACTGGCACAGGTGCATATGTGTATGCGACTTGGGCGGTGTCTGTAGAGAGCTAGTCTTACTCCAATGAAAGTATGTATTGGAGAGGAGGAAATACGCTGAGGACGGTCAGCATCTGATGGCCTTGAGGGCGGAGTTCAACCAAGGAACCAGCTACAGACACCCACAACCCCCCAATAGCATGAGCAAGTCCAGTTGGGAGAGGGAGATTTTGCCCTTGTTCCTTATAACTGCTAGGTATGGCCTCTTTCTAGTCCCATATTCGCCCCGCCCCAATTTAGCTGCCCTTGCTTTATGGAAAACCAGGTTAAAGAGTGTCTGTAGAACCAAATTAATCTAAGTCTGTGAGACCCTTCACGCACATGCCCCACTATGAGGGTCACTAGCAGCATCTGCAGTGTGAGGACTCTACCACTTGGTGGTAGTCAGGGCCACCAAAGGCTATGGCTCAGAGAGGCAGTGAGATGAATGAACAGCTGTGCCCTGGATAGATGAGAAGCCCATACACTCTTTATTGGCCATTGTCCTGGCATGTGTGTGGGACCAATGGCCCAGGTGTCACTGTTACCATCCTAACTGATCCACAGAGAAAAGACTCAGGTCTATTTTAAGACTCTGTTTGACCAATCGCAGGGAGAAATTGCTACACAAAAACAGCTATTTACCAAGAAAGTAAAGCTCCCTGTAAAACAAAAAGGTTAGTACACTCTTTAAACCAAAGCAAACATCCAGCAGGCTGTGTTTGCTCTGCACAGTTCTTGCTTTTTGCCCTCAGTCACCTGATTCCCAAGGTTCCTGGTTGGTTTCTTCCCTCGGATTAAACTGAGAAAGGGCAGCAAGTAACATCAAAGGACAAGGGTCTTTAGAAGCGAAGGAAGTTAGGGGCACAAAACAATTTTCTGGGTAAATGATGAGATCTTTTTGTTTGTTGTTCGTTATCTCCTCTACTTGTATTTGAGGATTTTATATTAACAGATGGAAAGTACATCAAATATGGTCTATAGAGAAACTGCTCAAACTAGAGTTCCAAACCATCAAGGCAACTCCAACAGTATCAAAATCAACACTGGAGAGACTTCGAATGTGCTGATTATGGTCCCTGTGTAGTGGTGGCACTTACTACAAGATGTCACAACAGTACAATCCCAGCTTCTCCATAAGTCTCCCCAAGCTTTCTTTTTCTCTTAATGTCTAAGATATGCTACCACACTGAGTGATATCAAGTTAGGAAATCTTTATGTGACCTGTCCTATGAAATTTACAGTCTTGCTTAGGGCACAATGTGACACATGTACCCAACAGAGAAAATAATACAAGGCAATATATAAACACTAGAGAATAAGTGTCATTAAAGAATGCAGGGTGAGGGTAGGAACAGATCAGTGTGGATGTAGGGGCAGATCAGTGAGACTTAGAGCACACAATGGAAAAGACATTGCCTATAATGGAAATCGAAGCCCTAGCCTGTCTTCCAGTGGTTCCCATAATCAGCCTTCAACCTGCCTTACCTCCCAGGACCCCTCCTCTATAATCAAACCATTCTGCACCCTAAGCTCACCTTGCTCCATATCTGATTTTTTACCACTTTTCATCTTTATCAATCTGCTTCTCCAAAGGCTAACCAGATTCAAGGTCTGGTTCACATTTCTCCTGTTTCTTGACACCTTCCTAGCCCTGCCCCTGGCCCTTGGTGACCTCGCCCTGCCCTGTGTTCACTAACACTTCACATGCAGTACTCATTGTCTGGATGCTCATTTATTCATCAATTGTGGACAGCCTGTGATGGCTCCAGGACTGTTATCTTGGAACTATGACCTTACCTGTGAATTACCTACTTTCCCTTTGAAGTCCCAGACCCCTATGTCCATCTTCTTAGTCAAAAATGGCATATTAGCCTCAACTACCCTATTTCTCCTTGGGTCTCCTGTTATTACGGAGCCTCTGTATGTACATACATAATAAATTTGGCTATTTTCTCCTGTTAATCTGTCTCGTGTCAATTTGATTAGACTAGCCAAAAGAATTTAAAAAGGTATAAGGAAAATTATTTTTCCTCTCCTTCAGTGGTTCCCTTGTTTTCTGGATATGAAAGCATGACAGACGGCCTTTTGGGCAATCAAGCCCTGCTACTATTCCTTCACCTTTACACGCGGGTTTCCTCTCACTTCTTTCCTACTGTCAGTGGTCTCAGTCAGTCCCTGCATAGTCTAGCTGCTAACCTTCGAAGCTGAGAAATTTTGCCCTCAGAGCCTTTCTTTGGGAACACTCTCTTGCAGTTTGTGTCAAGTTTTTTGAGGTGGGGTCACAGCTGCTATTGGCTGTCCTTTCCACCTACATTCCAATCTCCTTTCTTATACTAGCCCCGAAGAACTCCGAATATTTCCAAGAACTGTGCTTCTAGGGGACTGGACACATAGGCTATGACAGTGGCATTTGGGGCTGTGCTGGCTACCGTCTCCACAGAAAGGGAGCATCTATCTATCTGTTCTGGAGTATGTGCCAGATTAAAGGAAATCCAGGGAACCAGAAGAATAAGCTACGATGTGAGAGGATCATGTTGGCACTTCCAGGGAAACAGAAAAAACTCCCTTGTCTAATCCATTTTTATTTTGGCAGAACTTGTGTTGAATCATTTTGCTTGCTTGAGCATCAAAACATACACCCACATAGTTTTGAGCCCTGAGTTCAGCTGTCAGGTAACTGTTCACACTCTATCCCTGAGGAGGAAGTTCTCTGCTCAAGGGGTGGAGGCTTCAAGAGGGGGAATGAGCAGCTGTAAACAATTCCCCTATGCCCACCTCCTACCCCCAGCCTTCCACCCCAGCCCAAGCGCACAAATCCCCACCTGGAGAGCCTACCCCTCAAAGTGAGGGGTGTTTGATCCACCTGCCTTCCTGACAAACTTTCAGACAGGAGAAGTGGGTGGGGGGGAGGTAGTGTTAGTGGGGTTGTTAATGTCATCAATACTAACTTAAAACTAATTCCTGGATAAGAACACTGTCTTAGTTTTGGAAGGCATATATCTATTCATTAAATGTTGATAATTGCTTTGGAAGAATTTTTAATGAGGGAAATGAATGCCAATGGGAAAACAAAAGCAGGCTATCAAACAGTAGATACCATGTGTTTCAGGCAGAAACAGAGACAAAGATAGGAATTGAACAAAGAGCAAAAGGAAATATATAAAAATGCCAGGGGAAGTTTTCTCTAGATTGCAGAATTATGGTGATCTTCACTTTCTTTTTTCCTATTGGTTTCTGTGCTGTCCAAATTTTTACCAGGAGCAAATGTGACTCCAGTAATGGTAGAGAAGAGGAAGAAATTTTTAAATTTGTTTTTCAAATGTAGAACTCCTTGCCCCAACTCAGCCTCATCAAGAAACCTGATGAAAGCCGAATGACCTGAGTACAAAGGCCTGTAGATCTTCCTACCCCGGGGTCTGGCCCTCATTCTTGTTGTCCAGCACAGTGTCCTGTAAAGGCCATTACCCTTATCTGAGGGCAGACGGTGAGTTGAAAGCCACATAGGAGCAGTACCTAAGGCACATAGGTCTTAAGGAACCAAGCTCAGAGGTAGGCCTAGAGGCCACCAATAGCTCCACAGCTGTACCCCCTGCCCACCCCCAGAGCTTACTCCAGAAAGATTCATTACCAAGAAGGGAAAGGGAGGAGGTCGTGAGTAGGAGAAGAATGAAGCAAATGAGCCAAGAAAGGGATTTCTAAAAAGGAACCGAAACTGCTCTGTTCAGGAGCTGGCAGATTTCCCAGGACCTCTGAGGGTGGGAAGAGAAGGGCTGGGAGAAAACCGAGGAGAAGAGGTAAGGTCCAAGTCGGCTAAGGGACATCCCACCTCCCCTTCTGGCTCCAACCTAGTCTGCTCATTGTCAGATCTTTTAAATTCTCTTTTGTGTTTCTCTTATCTCCCTCACCCAAACTTTAGCTCCCACCACCACCTCCAACTTGATTATATAACCCTTGAACAATCTGAGCTTGTTTCTCCAGGGCCTGTAGCTCCTACTGTAGAGGGTGACAATCACACCCCAGTTCTTGCACACGGAACTAGCTTGTAAGGTCAGGGAGGAAGTAGAGGGTAGGACTGGGTGAGGGTGGAGGAGAAGAGCTTAGAGGAGACTTCACTTGGTGGAGACACTCAGAAATGTAGAAAGCACATCTGAGAGTGCCCAGCCCCAAGCCACCCCCATCTCCATTATCCTATTATTGTGGTCTGACTCTTGAGACACCCTCAGAGTTGCGTTGAGAGTGCATGGGTGTCCAAGGAGGAAAAACTATGGAAGCAGAGGGGAGGAAAGAACAGGCACGGAAGTGTGGCGGATGATTCCTACAGGGGAAATTGCCCTGTTATGCATTCACCTGGCAGGGTCCTCTGGAAGCGGCAATAGGTTGACATCTGTTCTTTAAATATTAATGCCGCACAGATTGCTTGACTATTGTTTAACATGAACACCTAAGAAGTGTGTGTGCACATGTTTCACTGGATTGAATTGTGATCTGGGATCCCCAGGATTAATCAGATAAACCCTGCGAATGAGTTCTCTACCAGTTTTCACTCTTCCCTAATTTGAAGTTTGATTCCTTTTCCATTTCGAGAAGCCCTTAAAAGGAGAGTTGGAAAAAAAATCATTAGGGCTTTTCCAACCCCCAGCTATTTTCCTCCTTCAAAATTCTGAATTCCCTCCCCACATACAAGGAGAAGGATGTGTTTTTCAAGCGGGCCAGTGAATGAGAACTTCCCCCCAGCCTCTTGGCTCACATGATAAGGGAGAATTGCACAAGGACTGGTTGAGACCAGGTTCCAGAGATCTTCTGCCTTGTTTATTTGATTTATTGCTTGTGTCAATATGGTTCTGGGAAAATTGCTTATGTCACCTCATAGGCCTAAGGGAGGATCTCTAGTGGCTGAAACTGTCACTATCTCAGGTTACCCTCTGGCTCCCTAATCCCAGTTTGCCTACTAGAAGCTAGTTGATGTTATTATTTGTATTGAGTTTTGCTTTGTCTTTCTCCTAATTCAGAACAGATGAAACAAGGAAATGAAGAACAGTTGATAATTCTGGAAGTCACTTATCTTTGGTAAATTTCAAAGAGAAAGTGGAAATAAATAAACAATGGTTCAGTAAACAAGTATTTAATGTACATTGAGGAGAGTTGTGGCGATCCAGATTAGTCCTGGCCAGCAGAAATATAATGTGGGCAATCTAAAATTTCTAGTAGCCACATTTAAAAAGTTGATTTAAAAAAATAATATTAATTTTTATATTTTATTTAACCTAATATATCCAAAACATTATCATTTAACATATAATCAGTATAAGTTTATGAATATGATATATTCATCCTAAATTTTCAAAATCATGTGTGTATTTTATACTTAAAGCACATCTCAATTCAGATTAGCTACATTTAAAGTTCTCAATAGCCACACGTGGATCTAGTGGCTAGCAACTGAACAGCACAGATCTAGACAGAAATATCTCTTGCCATCATGCTAGTGGGAGAGTTAGAAAATAAATGAGAGATTAATAAAGAAGGTGATTTTAGATGATGATAAATACCAGAAGTGAAATAATGGTGATGAGATAGCAGCTGAGGGGTAGAGATGGGGAGTGTTACTACTTTAGATGAGGAAGTCACCTGAGGCCTCTCACAGAAGGGAGCATTTGAGTGGTTACTTCTAACATGAAAATGGAGCCAGGTGAAGAAGTAAGATAGAGAATTCATGGCAGAGACAACTGTAAGAGGAAAGGCCCTGAGGCATCAAAATATTTGGCTGGGAATGTTCTCCTGTGTGGTTGGAGAACAATGACCATGGAGGGGAAGGGAGTGAGAAAACTTTGAAGATGAGCAGGAACCTCAGTAAGTGGGCTTATAAGATTTGGAAGAGAGCTATATTTAATTCTACAAATAAGGGAGAACTGATAAAGAGATTTAAGCACAGATGAGATGTGATCTAATTTGTAATTGTAAGATTTCTTTATCTTCTGCATGGAGAGTGAATTAGAAAGCAGGAAGAGAAGATGAACAAAACCGAGTTGGAGGGCATCTGGTTTACTAGGTAAGAGGTGGCAAAGGCTTGGCTAAGGTGATAGTAAAGGTAAGATGATAGTGAAGGTAAACAGATATGACTTCAGGACATGCTTTGGTGGGATTGATAGACTTGCTAATAGATTGGCTAGGAAGGATGAGACAGAAAAATCAAGAATGTCACTTACAATTTTGACTTGAGCACCTGGCTTCCCTCCCCTTTTTCCATCCCTAGCCCTGGCTTTGATATTCTCAGATCCCAAGAATTTCCAGTCTCCTTGAAACTTTAGCCAGAAAACTAGCCTTCCTGGAGGAATTTGTCTCCTGAGTTTCAAGCCAACAGATAGGTCCTTTCTCTCTGTTTTCATGTAGTTATGCACTCCCGAGAGGCTCTTTGGGGGCTCTTTGGTCATGGTATTCTAGCCTTAAAAATGAGTTAGCTTTTGGAGTTTCCTTTAGACATTGCCCTCCTTAGCCCCCCAGTGAAGGCATGGAAAAGTGTCAGAAAAGGAAAAGGACCTGAACTGGAGAAGGTACTGCCTCTTTCTGGAGAGCCAGGCCCTGGATCTATGCCCACTGCTGAGGTGTCCTGGAACAGACTGAAATACGATAGGCACTGTGTCCTCCCATCTCTCAAGTCCATTCAGCATTGGTCCCTGGGCTGGAGGGCAATGGGGAGGTGGCTGCTTTACACTAGGAGAGATTGAAAGCCAAACTGAATAGGAGACTCTTCCTTCACAGTTATTGCGACTCGGGCAATTTCAGGATTTCCGCTCAGATCTGTTAGGCCCAAGATTCAGTTCTCCTGGGAAATACCATCTGTTAGGAATACTTATTTTTTGACAGCAAAAATGCTATTAGTTCTATTTTGGTGTTGTTGCTATGTGGCATGCCTCCTACCACACTTGGCCCAGGCATCAGGGAGGAAGGGTAGGGGTCAGGCATTTGTCATCCTCCAATTTACCCTCTTTTTGTATGTTCTGCTGGTTACCTGAGCTCACTGTCACACCCCTCACTCCCTTGACCCCACACATACACAACCAAAACCTCTCTTAGTTTTCAAGCCATGACACAATTTAAATGCTTATGTAAATTTTCATATACAGTCTAGTCTTTTATTCAGGTGTGCTAAGGCTCAGCATTTACCTAGAGTAAACAAGGAAGTGCTATTAGGAAATTCATTCCTTAGAATCTTAAACTAGACCAGCACCCTTTGTTATTAGTTGTTTTTTAGTGCGGCGCACATAGGCTTGCCTTTCTGACTTCTTATATTGAATGCATTGTTGGTTGACTCTCACCCCTAGAATAAATGTTTATTCTTTCTCTAATCAATGGGACAAAATCACATGCCCTTTTAGGCTGCTCATCTATTCAGTGCTGTGAGTGATCTGAATAGAGCCACCTTCTCAATGCATAGGCACACTCTACTCAGGAATGAAGTCCCAGCTTGAAGCTTACAAATTCCTTACAGATTTTGGGGGATGTCACCTTTCCACCAGATCCAAGATATGAATGGATATTAGGGAGAAAATGGAGGGGAAGATGTAGGTGGGAAGAAAGGTAATGGACAGAGAAGCCATCTGCTGAATTCAAAGTAATTCAGACTCCCTTTGAACAAACAGCAGGCCTTCAGATACTGGCCCAGTAACCTTAATTGTACATCATCATTAACCTTTCATTTTTCATCCTCCAGGTGATATCCATGACCTTCCTCAACATTTTTCTTTTTTTACTTTCATTTACTTGTGTTTGTGTTGTCACTTCAAAGTGTTTCAACCATACATTCATGATTAATTGACAGTCTGGTTTTCTCTAAACCAGAATTGGCCTTTCTGTTGGTGGTGTGACACTTTCTCTAGAATTAGTAAGGACTGAAAATTTTAATTAACTGACCCCACAGAATTCCGATAACATTGTGTGTGCATGCATATGTAATCTAAACAAGTCCATTGGATCTAATCTAGTGCCTGGAGAACAGAGACCCAGAAATCAGGTGTCCTAGATTCCAATTTCAGCTTTGGCATTGAGTAGTAAGACTTTCAACAGGTCACCCCTTCTTTCTACTACCCACTCCTACAAGTAAATATAGGACAACACCAATTCAAAAATAGTAACAATTCTAGTTTGTTAAGGATTGGAAATGGAGAAGGGGGTGTAAACCACTTGCATTTTTAAACAATAGGTATGTACATATGAAAAATGTCAAGGAACAAAAACCTGATCTGAGATAAAATTCTGAACAATATCCTCATTATGAAAATCCACAGATTTTAAAAATTCACCAGCCCTTCTTGGTGGTTTGTTTCTCTGCGGTTTTCATCATTTAGTCTTACACAAATAGCAGCTGTAATCAACAGTGAGATTCTGCAAGAGGGAAAGTACATTGCTGATCCTGGACAAACAGACTTGCCTTTTATTTCTAGAGATCTAGAATTATCCTGCCTGCTGGGAGGCAGGGAGGAATGAAAGTTGTGAAAAATAACCCTATTAAAATGAAGGAGGGTCAGAGGACTTAAGGACTTAACTACATACTTTCAAATTAGAACTGAGAAGTTAAATTGAATCTTTTTCTAGGGGGGTTTGACTTTCTCAGGAGAGGAACGCTCAAATAAAAAGTCCAGAGAGAAATGCAAAGTCTAGTTAGATCAGTAGTTTTTTAACCTGGTTTTTTTTTTCAGTGTGTCATAAGGTGTTATTTCATGTGTTATTATTTGTTTGTCATTTGCTTCTCTCACTACTTTGTAAGTGCTATAAGGGCAGGAATCACATCTATTTTATATTTATTATATTCTCTGGGCCTAGTAGAATAGCTAACATACAGTAAGCACTTGAAAAATATTTGCTTAATGAATGAATTTCTTAGGCTTTTTTTAGGCCCTGGAACCCCTCCCCCCTTTTAAAAATTGAATGAAAGTTATAACAACTCTCTCCATTAAAACAAATAAACAAACAAAACCCCGGAAAACAAAAAACAAACAAACAACAACAACAACAACAACAACAAATATCCAAAGGATATTCCTGCTTCACCTGTGACACTTGGTATCCCACAAAAGCACATAAACAAAATTCCTACGCTCGTTGCATTCTTCAGAGGAGCAGTTCTGAAGAAGACCAAGATGAGGACTAGGATCTTCTGACTCCTGGGCTAAGATGTTTGAAATTGGCCCTTGGGGATGCTTGAAGGATTCTAGGTCACGTATGGACACAAGCCCAGTAAAAGGAGCTCCTCAGTAAAAGGGAACAAGAAAAAAAATCTAAATCTGTGACTCAGAAAATTTGAGTTGAAATCAGCCTTTGCCCCTTCCTAGCTGTGGCATTATAGCCAGATTCTGGACCTCTCTGGGCCTCAGTTTTCTCATGTCAACCAAGAAGTCTGGCCTAGGCCCAATGTAAGATGACAACTTGACCAGGCCAGAGAAGCAGCTAGCAGAACTTTAAACGCAACAAGATGTTGCTATGTAGTTCATGTATGCAGTCTGTCTCATAGTGCTCCTTCACAGCTTATGCCAAAGCAAGAGAGATTTGAAGTAAGACATCAGGAAGAACTCTGAACTATGCAAGGATTATGAGACACGAGTCAGGAATCACGGTAGTGGTGGAATCTTCCTCTGGAGGTATATCAGGGTGATGGCTCATACTCAGTTCACAGGTGATCTATTCATAGTATTATCTGGAAAGGAGTCATCGAGTCAGATCGCCTCCAAAATTCACTCACTCTCTCACTCACTCTTTTCATTCTAAGAAAAACTCTAGCCTTACCTTAGCCACAAATAAGATCTTAAGTACAAAATTCCTGACAATTTATTCTAATGCTTTGGAACAGAATATTGGTTTCCTTAAAGTGTTTTACTCCTGGTCAGTTCTTTAATACAAAGAAGTCTGGAAGAAAGCAATATTAATTGAGCACCTACCTGACAGACCTTTCTATTTGCTATCTTGTATAATCCTAGAGCAACTCTGCAAGGCATGTTTTTTCATACCAATTGTATAATTATAAAAACTGAGTCTTAGAGAAATAAAGAAACTTGCTGCCACATAACTAGAAAATATTGTAGAATTTAAATACAGGTCTATTTGACTTGACAATTATTTCTCATAACATCTGGCTGCCGGTGGGAGGAACTAAGTGGTAGTTGGGGAACTGAGGGGTTCCCAGAAGCCTTAGATAAAGAGGTTCCAGCAGACAGGGGTTAGTCATAGAAAAAAAATCACTAAATAGCCTGCAGAGAAACTAGAATCACCAAGCTAGTCTTGTTCACTGTCAATGTGGATGCTAGCTAAGATACAAATGTCCAGTAAATCTGAATTTCAGGTGAAACAAAGAATAGATTTCTATTTAAGTTGGTTCCATGCAATATTTGAGACATGTTTATACTAAAAGTAGTTAAACTCAAAAATTATTTGTTATCTGGAATTCAAACATGCTTGATACTCTGATTTTTTATTTGCTAAATCTAGCAACCCCAATAATGAACCTCTTATTACTTGTAAAGTAAATGTCTCTTGACCCTTAAATCAAAACCATTTATCCATCATATAAAAGAGAATGATTTCATAATAGTAGGACTTTCTTGCCAATGAGGAATAGAATAGTACTATTAAGAGTTCGACATGTGAAATCAGGCAAACTTGGGTATAAGCCCTAGCTCTGCCATTGGTTAATTAGTCTAAAATAAGTTATTCACTCTTTCTGTGTGTTGGTTTCCTGATCTATAAAATTAAGTGCCTACTTCAGTAGGAATCTTGTGAGTACTGAATGAGGTAAGGTACATTGCATGTGTTTGACAATATCATGTATCATCAATAATATGAATCATTCTTATCCATAAAACGGGGTTCTCCTTTAAAACTAAACACTGGAATAGATTTATAGCATCTTGGTGGCCAGGACATCACCATCACTTCAGGATATTTAGGACAAAACCAGAGGCAGGAGCACCCTCCCTCCCAATTCACTCATTGCCTAAGAGCTAGAAAGCAGAATAAAGGACTAAATGACCTCCGAAGTCCTCCCAACCCCAGCATTTGATGGCCTTTTCCTCCTTAGCAATCTTACAGTCCTGATGATCACTTCTCTTTGTGGCTGTAACTGAAGAACGTATCAAGTTGTGTTCTTTCCAGTGTGAGTCAGTGGAGTCATTGGGATTCACTTTAAGACTACAAATTGCAAATTCATACCTCTGTTCTGGAAAATGCATTTTCCCATGCTTTCTAACCCTTACTCATAGCTCAGGTTATTACTTTGGACCCAGAGAAAACAACATACATGTTTAGATGAGGACTTGGCTAAGATTTTAGAAACCCCAACAGCAACACATTCTGTCGCCTGCAGAACTCTCCGTCTCTATGTCCCTTTCCCTTCTCTTGCTTTTATCCTCCCTACTCTATCACTCTATCTCTATATTCTACATTAAAGATTATGTTTAATTAGTGTAGTCACAGGTATAATTCACAGTTCCTATCCTTACATGTTAACTTTAAGAATGTGGTTAACAAATAATCGATACTTGATAACATTGCCCGTCATTAAAAGTCCATATAATAGAATGTCACAAGGATAAGGAATAAATTGTCTAGAATAAACATTGCGATGCACTTCATCCGTGGCTCCATAGCATCAAATGAGATGACTACAAACAGGGAAATACCCCTTGAAGGAGGAATGAGCTGAGTAGTTTTGGGTCCACCTACGGGCCCCGAATTGCATGGTGACCATCCTTTGAAAGAGGCGACTTTTCACAGCATGGCTGAGGCCCAGAATTTGAACTTGGCTGTCACCTCATGAAAGATTGAGTTGCACAGCGCCTTCGAGTGATGTCAGATTCCTGGTCGGTTTCCCTGAGCCTGGTGTATTCTGCACCTTGCTCAGTTTCCCTCTTTCTCTATCATGGAAGCCTCAGATATTCTAATTTTGGCAAACTAATTTTGACTGAGTGCTCAGAAGGCATCAAACATGTTTTCAATACCTTCGGTTTTAGGATAAGCAGTCTTTCTTTGCAAGCTGGTCGTCTCATCCCTACTTCAACCCACCCACCCAGTCAGCCCATGAATATGACCAAGCAGGCAGGCCAAGTCCTCAGCACCATCCAGAGGCTCCTCTAGTTGAAAGGTACCAGAAAGTATCATGTCATGTCACGCTTCAGAGAGAGCTCCAGTGGAATTTGTGAAATTACATCACAAATATTGCTTCCACTTCCAGCCTGCAGTAGTAGAAAGAGGCAGTGCTGTGATTAAGAATCCTGGACAAAAGCTTAGCCTTTGGACTTTCATCTTTTTTGAATGGGCGTATCAGAACAATCCCTAAGGTACCTTCTTGTTTTGACATTCTATGATGTGTACCATGTCATAGAAATGAAAGCTCTCCCCTTGCTCCCAGATGCAGATTCTGATGGCTTTCTAGTGTTACCTCTCTCGAATACATAATATTTTGTTATCCTTTTTCACTGAAAAAAAATAAAGGAAAGGAGGAAGGAAAGAAGGGAGGGAGGGAGAGAGGAGAGAGGAAAAGCTTTTGGAAACAATAGAAAACCAAAGCCATGCTTTTTGGAGTTGGTCGGTTGCTGGGGGTAGGGAGTGAGATGGTTCTCTATGAGCAGTGACTGTATAAACAGCATTCCTTCCTAGGGCCATGACCCTTTAACCTTACGTGGTTATCAGATCCAACTTATTTATTCAAAGTAAAATATGGGACTCAGACAACTTGTTAGGTGGCACCAGAAGTCTTCAATAGGTTAGGAGACAAGACACCACATTCTTCTCTACTCCTGCCCCCAAAAGATTTGGGTCTCTTGCCCTCTGCTTCCTCATCTAAAAACACCATCTATAAAGTTACACTTGAATGACTAATGAAAACATCATTTGTTAACTCAAAGTGGGATTTTTGATAAAAGAATATAATAAGCCCCTGAGAAGTGTTCGAAGGCAAACCGATCCTTTCAAATACAGGAATATTTTAGCATCCCTCCTCTTTCACCAACAGTCAGAAGTAGAAAGCAGGTTTCACTAAAGGGAGGGGCTTCCTCTTTGTTTCCACCACCCCACTTAGACAAACTGTCCCCGAACTGCAGTGACTACAGCAATGTTAATCATTACTGGAAAATGAAGATTAAGTCACTTAGCCATGGGATCTAGGCAACCAGAGGTGCAACATTCAAATCCACTTAGTTCGAAAGGATTTCCAGAGGAAAATTCCACTTGATGTTCCCCTAGGCCAGCACTTTCCTGGCTGCCTATCACCTACTCCCAAAGCTTCCTCCTCCTCTCCCATCCACCCTAACTGCCCCATTGAAGTACAGTCCCCATACCCCACCCAGGCAACAGCTAAGGTCATACCTCCTGGCAGTTTCACACCTGGAAGGGAAGAGAACTGAAGTGGTCTGGATACTTCCTCTCCTGCCAGTCTAGGATTGAGGCTGGAGGCTGCCTAGAGTGTGTTTGTGTGAATCAGATTGCTCTTATATGCCTGCATGAAGTTTCCATTCAAAAAAAAAAAAAATCCCTCCCTTTGAAGAGAGAAGGTATCCAAAGGCAATGAATCTCTAAATACATGCCGCAGAATCATGTTTTATAAGCAAAAATACTATTTAGGCCTATTTACAAAGACTGAGCTTAGTTTTAAACTGATTTCTTGACTATAAGACTACTCAGATGTGCTTTGTGAGTCTCCAAAAAAAGGATCTGGCTTTCAACATCCTCTTATTTCATTTGATTACGGAACTCTTTCGTCATGGTGTGACTCTACAGAACTAACATTCTTCAGGATACACTTTGGGAAAAAACTGTCTTCGAATGAAGATAAGAATTTCTCTTTTTCTCACTTTTTTACTCTGGTTTAGATTTTTAGGGATTGTTAAAGCCAGAATTGATTTAGAACACAGTTCGCCACTGCAACACATAAAGATGATGCATATTCAGTTTGGGGGCGGGGAGGGGTGGTTCAGTTTAGCTCTGCTTATTCTGGCAGCCAAGGAGGGAAAGATTTGTTTGTCCACCACGGCTTCCTCATTGAAAAAGCAGTCTTTTATCTCACTGAGCCCAAGATCACTGAGTAGAAAGAGACCTTTGTTCTGGAGCCCTACCCTTTCCATAGTATCATCAAGGTCAATCATCTTGACTTCTCTTTCTGAACTTGATCCCTCTCGTAAAGCTCCTCCCTGTGACTGGCCAACAGATGTACTTTAATGGGGTACAGATAAAGCTTGATCTTGAACAGTGTCCCTCAAACTATGATCCCTGGACCAGCAGCATTAGCAGCACCTGGGTACTTGTTATTGATGTCCCTACATGCCCATTCAGAATCAAGGATTCTGGGGGTGAAGATCAAACGATCTGAATGAAAAGGCCTTCCAGCTGATTCCCTTACATGCTGAAGTTTGAGAACTCCTGTCTTGAGGAATCTTCTTTTTCATTTTCATTCATTCATTCAACAAATATTTGCTGAAAGATGAAGCTAAAGTAGTATTTAACGTAGACAAGGTCCTTACCCAAAAGGAACTTACGTTAATGCAGGAGCCAGCAATAAAAATAAACAAGACAACTAAAGATTATTTAAGTGTGGTGAAGGCAATAAATAGGGGGATAGGCAAACTAAATGAGGGAGGATGACTCAAAGAGGTCAGCAAGGACTTCTCTGAGTTGGTGACATCTGAGCTGAGATCTGAAGAATGAGAACAAACCATGCTTTTAAAGAGCCGGAAGAAGACTATTCAGACACCAAGGACAGCAATGTCAAAGCCTTTGAGGAAAGAAAGAGGCTGGGGCGTCAAAGGATAAAAAAGAGGCTGCGAGGTAACTCTATTAGGTTGGCTCCATCAGCAGCAGTCAGATTGTAGTGAGATTTACTCTGACAGCAATGGGAGCTCATGCAGCACCACTTGAAGACTAGTTTCTCTTTGGGGTGCATTCAGCTATAAGTTTTGTTCCTAGCTCTGACTCTTAAAATGGACAAAATGCCCAAAATACAGCATGTAATTTCAGATTGGTTTCTTCTGGGAACAAAGTATTTCCCTTAGTTCTTGCTATGGTATGCTGATGGTAAACACATCCGTTTTTATACCCACTCAAGTCAAACATGCAATTCGATCATGAGGAAGGTAAATCTGTGTGATGTGTTCTAAAGCCACATGAAGAAATTTACATAACACCCCCCCCCCCCGCCGGACCTTCACCTCCACCACACACACACACACAACTTTTGCTCATAGCACCTGGCCTGCTTTTGAACCTATGTCTTCTAAACTTTTCTTTCAGGTAAAGAGTCTTGGACTCTTCCTTCACTCCTCTGGTTATCAGTTACAAACCCTTTCCCCTTCTATGTAAGTCAGGTGTACACCTGTACTGTTCTCTGGGTGTGAGCACATGAAAACAGTTAAGAGGCCTAGGGAGACACCCTCGCCCTAAAGGAGATTTAGAAGTCCTAGATGCTGTGTGACCAGAACCAGGCCACTTACACTACACTCCCAGAACTTTTGCAAAATGCCTTGCAATGTATGGATTCATTCATTTACTTGACCAACCTTTACTAAGTGTCTCTTATGTTTCATGGACTATAATACTCATTGGGAGGCAAAACAAATAAAGCATGTCCCTACCACAGGGGAACTACATTTCAGTTAAGAGACATGCAATGCAATATGCTGGAGCTGACCTGTACAGACAAAAGTTGTTCAAATGTTGTTGTAAGAGCCAGTTGTTAAACACAGCCAGTAATTTTAAAATTATGTAAACTTACAATTAAGTAAATCGTATTACAAATAAAAGTAACACTTATCGTTTCCAAATTACTTATCACTTCATTTTACTATCCTACTATTTACTACATTTTACTATTATCTGTGCTCTTGTGATAACTTATATGTATTGTATCTAAATGGTACAAAAACTATATAATACTATGCTACTGTGTATTTTTTTTCTAACTCTTCATTCAGTGACTTCATGTTAAAACTGAATTTTCATGATACAAGAATTTACACCATGGA
Organism: Pteropus vampyrus; assembly: GCF_000151845.1. NCBI lineage: Eukaryota > Metazoa > Chordata > Mammalia > Chiroptera > Pteropodidae > Pteropus > Pteropus vampyrus. The sequence goes on along the minus strand of NW_011888846.1, from coordinate 730,750 downwards.
AATCAGCGAACACTAACAATCAGTGCCCGATTTACTGTTTTGTTGACTGTCAGACTTAAATGATGGAAAATATGTTAATAATGCAGATAAAAACTCAATGTGTCATATTTGTAACTACTGCATTGTAGATGGCACAGAAAATTGAGAAAATATTCTCCCATTACTCAAAAGCTGTTATCCATTTCAGCAAAGTCATGGCAAACAAGTGAAGTTCCAATATGTCTTTACCATTTTACTTTTTCTTATTTATTAAGACAGACTGGCTATGAATTCAAAATTTTGCAGAAAAAATCAATGAAAACACTTCATGAGAATCAATTTGGCTACACAGAATAAAGAGATTGTGTATTTTGTTATTATTTATAAATTATGTGCTATACATTCTTCATATCGGTAAAATTGATAATAAACTTAAATAGATGTGATAGATAGGTAGGTAGATGATAGATAGATAGATAGATAGATAGATAGATAGATAGATAGATAGACAGATAGACAGACAGACAGACAGACAGACAGACAGACAGATCTCTATCCTTTTCTTTCCCATGGAAAGCCGGTTAGTAACCATTTACCAGCACGCCAATGGCTTAGACACACTGCCAATATCTGCAATATGGTGTGACAAGTGCTGTGATAGTAGGTGTGCAAAGGAAAGATATGTCAGGAATTGGGGAAGCAGTAACTTTACCTGGAGCCACTGGAGAAGACACAAAATAGAAAGTGCCTTAAGTTTTATCTTGAGGAAAGAATGAGAAGTTCTTAAGTTAGGGAAAGAATCCACAAAGATTATAAAACAAAGCGTTCCAAATTTTACACCCTGCTATTTGTTCTGTTATTGACCTTTAAATATTTAAGGGGAATCATAACATACATGTTTTTCTAATTTGTTTTTTTCAATCAATATTATATTATTGAGTTTCATCTATGTTGATGTACAACTATAGTTCATTTATTCCCACTGCTATATAGTTTGACATTGTACCTGCTTACCACTGACACATATTTGGGTTGCTTGTTTCAGGTGTTGTCTTATAAAATAACGCTGCCATGAACATTTTTATATAAGTCTCCCGTTGTACATGTGCAAGAATCGATTAGTTCTCTAGAAGTGGAATTGCTGAGTCATAAAGCACACAGGCACATTTGCAACTTTGCTTGCTTGAGGATGCCCACTCTTATTCCAAAGTGGCTGAACCACCAGCATTCTAATAGAGTTTTTATCATATCATGTCCTTGCCAAGACTCGCTATTGTCAGACATTTTAATTTTTTCCCATCTGGTAGGTGTAAAATGGTTTTCCATTATCAACTTAATTTGCTATTTCTTTGTTTTTAACGAGATTTGTTATTTTGAAATTTTTCCAAATGGCCCAGCTATTCTGGCCCTGGTGTTTAAGGGAAAGAAAGGGAAATAAATTACCCCATCCTTTCCCACTACAATAGAAATTGCATGACTCACTTTATTATGCCCAGTTGTGTCACTAGGTATTAAAAATACCTTGATGTCCTAACTTTATTTGGTTTTCATACAATGCTGTTTCTCTAAGAGGCAGTTTGAATCTGATGTTTGGAGAAACAAGGAATTCCTTCAGATGGGGTCAGTCTACCTCAATGGGCTTTCAGACCTTCTCTTACCCAAGGGAGACAGAGAAGTAGGTGGTGTCATTACTTCGTTCAGCATTTTCAATATGTATCAGGCCCTGGGAATAATTAAGAATACAGCCCCTACTTTTCTGGAATTTGCATTCTAGTGACAAACTAGTAATTAACAGTTCACCCCAACTGCCCTCCCCATCTCTCTAAGTCACTAGGCAATTCATTCATTCAACCAGCATTAGTGAGCATGCTCTCTGGGCCCTAGCACTCCGTGAAGTATTGGAGCAACTGCTAAGAAGTGCTACGTCCAGAAGCCCTGTTTGGCAGCCTGGCTACAAGGCTCACTGAAGAATCGTCTTTTAAGGGAGAAATTAATCGAATCACCCTTTGGTGGTAACCACTTTAAACAGCCACGTTTCCCAAACTGCAGTTTAAATACAATCAGAACCACTTTTCAAAGCCTATTAAAAATGCAGATTCCTGCCCCTCTAACTCAATGAATTACTGATTCAGTGGGTCCCAGAATCTTCTCTTAGAGAATTCTTATGCCCACTGAAGCTTGAAAATCACTGTCGCCCAAAAGTCACCCAGCTAGAGTGTGTTAGAGCTAAAAGGGCATAACTAATAGTCGCAAAACTGCAGATCAGACACCACCCTTAGGGGCAGAAATGCTAATGCTGTGGCTCTCTGTCCAGTGTTCTTGGCTCCAAGGAAACATGCCCAGAGGGGATCTGAAGCAGTGAGCCCCACTCTGCCCATCGCACTGAGGTTTACACAGTTTGTCAGTCAATGAACTGTGTTGCTAGGGTTCCCTGAGGAAAATGGGCTGTGTGACCACTCCCCATGCCTCCGGACATTTGTCCAGAGAAAGAACACACCTGCTGAAACATTCCAGCCCCTAGATGGTCCCCTGGGTGATAAATAGCATCAATTTACAAACACGACATGCTTGGAGCCCCACTGACTCCCCAAAGAGATCTAGCTGTAGAGCAAAATGACAAATGAAATGAATTGTTGCCAACACAGACCCAAACATGGACAAGCTGGGAAAGGTGGCCTCTGTGAGGCCTAAGACAGGAGGAAGGGATGTTACTTCCTAAGTTCCTGAGGGGAGGATCCCTATCTCTTAGCAAATGTTTCATAAATGCAAGATGAATGTTGAAAGTGTGGTAACAAAAAACTGAAGCATTTGGGGACACAAGGCTGTGGGGGGAGAAGGGTTGCTCTGTACAGATTAGACGGTCATGTCCTCAAAGACAGCAGAACCTAGCCCATTCACCTTCTCACCACACCCTCCCACCAGGAGCCCCAGCTCTGGATTCGTGTGTGACTTAAATTGTCCTGATGCTTTCCAGACACTAGCCCCTTGTGCCAACTCTAGGCTCTGATCAATGAATGTGGGGCCAAGCCACAGGGAATGGAGGTGCTTTAACTCATATTAAATTTGATATCTGTGTTGCACTTCATATTTTAAAAACCATTTTTACTTTCGTTAGCCTATTCCTCTGCCTGGAAAACTCTTCTCTGGTTGACAGGGTTGGTTCCTTCTTAGTTTATAGGTGGAGGCTTTTAAATAAATATCACCTCCTCCAAGTTACTCTCTATTTCATCATTTTGCTTATCTCTTTCAGAGCACTTGTCAAATCAATATTATCTTATTTACCTGTTTCCATTTTCATTATCTCCTCACTCTAGAATGTAGGCTCCATTATTAGGGCAAGGATCAGAGCTGTCATGTTTAGTACCATATCCCAAAACTGGGAAGAGCCATACAATTTTTATTAATGATTAGCAATCCTAAGGCAGGTGTCACTTAGATGAGTCCCTGGGTCACAGAGGGAAAAAGTGGCCTACTCAACCCTGATTAGTGACAAAACCTGTACTAGAATCTAAGGCCTCTGGCTTTTAGTCTAATAGTTAGCAAGATGCCAGCATCTGTCCCTGTCCTAGAAAGAAAACTTAATAACATGTCTACATGGGAGGAAAATGTGGGAGAGCCAGACACAAGACTAAAATCAGCCAAAGTCTGTCCTCTCTACAACCAGTGTTCCCAACTGATTTCCTACTCCATGCTTGCTTGGGACCTGCCATGGAGGACAGAGAGTTTGGGTCCAGGCTAAGCCGCACCCAGAGTGCGCCCTCCTGCACCAGCATCACTTCTTGCCTGAGTTTTGCTACAATCCAGAGGTGAAGACTCAGGTCAGTGGAACTGACTTAGCTTAGGCTGCTATAACAAAATACCATAGACTTTGTGGCTTAAACAACAGAAATTAATTTTCTCACAGTTCTGAAGGCTAGAAGTCTGAGATCAGGGTAGGGTTCTGGTGAAGAACCTTTTCCTGGCTTGCAGATGCCTACCTTCTTGCTGTATCCCCACATGGCAGAGAGAAAGAAGAGACTCTATAGACGCTTCCTCTTCTTGACCTTTAAATATTTAAGGGGAATCATAGAGAGCACTAATCTCACCACAGACGCTCTACCTTCTTGACCTCATCAAGAGCACTAATCCCACCACAGAAGCTCTACCTTCTTGACCTCATCAAACCTCACAAGGGCCCCACCTCCTAATACCATCGCATTCAGGATTCAGGGATTAGAGCTTCACCAGATTAATTGGCTGTGACGAGTGGGGGGTGGGGAGGGCAGTGCCTGACAAACATTCATCTAATAAAAGGGACCCAGAAAGTGGCCTCAGGGCAAAGGAAGACTAAATGTAAACCTGTGATCCTCAGAAAAGAGGAGAAGAGGAGGTAGCAGAAAGTGAGAAGGGCGAAGAATTCCACCCATGGGTTAGTTCACAACAGCCTTGGGTGGTTCTCATGGGCTTCCTGGCCTTAGCAGACACCATAGGGAATGAAGGCTGCTCAGCTGGACCCCATTAGCAGACTTTGTTTTCCATTCCAGTTTGCCGCTGACCTGGAGCTGGCTAGCATGCTGCCCCAGGCTGGGAAAGAGCAGGGCACTACCTCATGCTGGATCACCCAGCTCAGGGGCCAGGAAAATTACATAACAAGACAGATTTTGCATGTTTGTACAATGGGATCAAGCTCCAGGGACAGGAAAGAAAGAGAGGCGAGGCCAAGGCAGGGGAGACTTTGGCAGATTTTCATCTGTGTCTGGCTCTCCCACATTTCCCTCCCATGTAGTCCTGGGGACCCTGGGTCTATCTGTGCCTGGAAGTTGCTGTGGCCCCAGGAGACTATGAGAGGGTATACAATGTGGCAGAATTCCTACATACAATGTGGTAGGGTTACAGATCTAGATTGAAGAGAACAACATGGAAGTCTAGCTTTAAATCAGCATGGCACAGTTCTCCTGCAGCCTGTTCTCCGCGGCCGGAAATGTTGAGCCAGTCCAAAAAGAACACAGGTGGCAAATGAGGAACTTAATAAAAATGTGAACTCCTGAACTGTCTTCAGGGTATTGTTATAGCCACGAGAGATAGCGCTGCCGTGGCACAGGACAATGTTTGTTGGGTAGAGAAACAGCCTGTGGGCTAGAAAACTGTGAGTGGGCAGCTGTTTGAACTTCACTGCAAAGCTCCTTTTAGTCTCGACTCTTTACAGATGAAAATTAGGAGACCAGCTATGGTTGGGACATTCCTGAGAACTGGTGGAAAGAGGCCCTGGAAGACAGTGACCAGACTCCTCAGATCTCAGAACACAAAATTGTGAACCTCATCCAGAAAAATCCTTCAGAAGTGGGACTCAGTGTCCCTTTCTTCATCACTCTGTGCTGCTTTCTCCATGCTCAGTGGCTCCACAAGAAAATAATCGCTCAATCTAGTAAGGCTAAGAGAAACAGAAGGGGTCTGGCTAAGGGTCTATGGGAGCAAATACTTCTGCTGCCTGCACGGCATTCATCATGAGGTTCTTCTTCAGGCAAGACTCAAGAGAGGCCTTTGTTGGCAGAGAACTGAGCTTCCTGCATTGGCGAAGTGGTCCAACTGCTTCTGCTGAGAGCCAAATGTTTCCATCACGATTTATTTTGCTAAGTCATGGCTTAAAAAGCATTTGTGAAAATGTATGTGTTCTCATGTCTAAACAGCTCCTTAAACCATTACCTGCCTCTCTGGGCCTCAGTTTCCTCCTCTGTAAGATGTGATAGTCATTGTACTTAACCTCATGTACTTTGCCAATATCATTGATTCAATTTCACCTATCAAATAAACTAGCAGGAAACAGGGGCTTAAGAAAATGGAACACAGAATAGGTATAAACTGGTAACAAATAGGCCATGGAATGCTATCCAGAAGGGATGATCTGGGTGGGGCTCTAGAGGCCTGCGAGTTTGAGCTGCTGACATGCAGGTCTTGTGGCTTTTGATGATTTGTTTCTGTCCACTTTTATTTTGGGGTCTATGAGGATACCTTCTTATCTAGTTTCAAGCTACATGTTTTTCAACGGTTTTTAGTTTTTATTCTAGTTTCTCTGTTTTCATGCGGAGATTCCGAGCTATCCAAAAACTGTCACTGCCACTGCCACTGCCATTGTTCCAGAATAATTTTTTTGAACCATGTCAGATTATGCTACTTCTCAAAAATCCTGAAATGACTTTCCATTTCACTCAAAGTAAAAGCCAAGGTTTTTACAGTGGCTCACAAGGAGCAGTGTCTCTGCTCATACTCACTTCTCTGATCCCTTCTCACATTCTCCTCTTCGCTCCCTCAGCTCTAGCTACACTGACTTCCTTGCTGTTCCTGGAACATGCCAGACATCTTCCCATCTTGACACCTTTGCTCTGGCAGTTTCCTCGACTTTGATCACTCTTCCTTCCGGGATGAGCTAAGTTAACCTCTTCCTGCAAGTATTTGAATCTCTTTCTCAATGACATCTAATCTGACCACCTTGTCTAATAGTGCAACCTCCTCACCAGCACCCCCGATCCCCTTTACTCTGCTCTGCTGTTTCTCTTTTCCGTAGCATTTAACATTTTCTAACATCAAACATTTTACTTATTTATTATGCTTATTATTATCTACCTTCCTGTTGCTAGGCTATAAAATTCATAAAAGCAGGAATGTTAAGTCTGTTTTGTTCTCTTATGTATATCAAGTGCCTGGAACAATGTCTGACAGATGTATCTGCTTAATAAAATGCATGAATGAATACATCAAGGGTGCAGTTTGCTCTGAGCCAGCTACTGGGGAGCACCTTGGTGCCAGGTCACCAACTGCATCACCCTCCTGCCCTGGCCCCTCTGGATACCCTAGTCTGCAAGCCTCTTGTGTAAATGAGTACTGAGCACAGCCAGGCAGAGTTTGTCCCTAAGCCTCGTGGATTCTCAGAAGACAAGCACTGTCTCTGAAACAGTCTTTCTAGGACTTCTGAGTTCAGCCCAAGCCAGAATAGCACCCCGGCCATGTGCTTTCTAGCAGTTCAGTATATTTGCCCCTCATTCCACTGGAAGAGCAGAGGAGCCTAGAGTGCTGAAAACAGAGAGACAACTCCAGGCCTTGAGAAGGGGCTTAAAGGTAGAGAAGAAGAGGACAGTGTGTAGCAATCTCCATGCCCCTGGGCACCAGCCCAGGCCCAGCTGTGTGCCTGGCTGTTCCAAAAGTTTATAACCTGAGTCAGCTGAGTCCTTGTCCCTTTGGATGAAATTCATGACTATTATTTACTTGATGTTCTCAGCTTAGTCTCAGGGAACGAAGCCACTGCCCATCTTCTAGCTGATCTGGCATAACTAATGAAGTCAGGACTGACCAAGCAAGCACAGGCTCAACAGTCTTACTAAGCAAGCTCACAGGTCTCAGGTAAACAGGGCTCCCTTGCTCTTTCCCTCAGGATGAGGAAGCCTAAGGTGGAGGCCATTTTAATAGGGAACCCTGAACCAAACAGTCTCTCCTAAACTCGAATTAATCTTGGAAAATGCTCTCTGAGCTTGGATGCCTGAAGAATCATTGTCTAATCAGGAGATTACAAGTCTATTGCCAGAGCTAAGAAAGCAAGTAAAAGATTAAAATTGAGGGTTTTTTTTTTCCAGCCCTAAGCTTAGGATCTCAGCTCTTTCCTTCAGATCTTTATGATTCTGGTGAAAACTGTAAACACAGCAACCAAGATTAGCTCTCATACTATCTCACATTGTCAAGGGGTAAGATGGTGTCAGTGCCTCCGGCCCACGCCTTCACTGCCCTATCTCCGGGGCAGTATAAGAAGCTGTTTCGTAGTCCTTTCTTCTCTTCCTTCGTCCCCCTCCTCATTCCCAGCTGGTGGATGGATATTCCTTAACTAGTAAAAATGAGTGGTCTTCATTTCCATCAACTAAGAGTGGGCCAAGACTCCTCAAATCACAGGAACCTGAAACTCAGATCATCTCTCAGGGTCTCCAGCATTCCCTTGAACTTGGACCAAATATCTAGTGGTCCCCACTTCCCCTACCAGCCAGCAGGGCTCCCAACCCAGTTGAGAAAGGGATTACTAGGCACCAGACATAGCACATAGACTATCTTATTTATTCTACATAAACCCCTTGAAGTAAACACCATTGTGCCCACATGAGAAAGCTGAGTTCAGTGAGCTTGAGTGGCTTAATCAAGGTCATGGCAACTTGAAAAAGGCCCATCAATTTTTACTGCCTTTTGAGGTTTCCCAGCCAGCCCGTGCAGATGTGTTCACTGTCTTTACCAGGGTCAGGGACATTCACCTCTGGGTTTCTGAAATGTTATGGAAAGAGAACTTCCAAAACAGGAGACAGTGCATCCTAATTTTTCCAGAAGAGTTCTGATATCCCATTGTAATTATTAAGTGCCCTCTTCTCAAAATTGTCTTAGTTTGAACAATTTACATAGTCACCCTATTCAAGAAAGGCCAGGAGCAAAGGAATGAAAAAAAAAAAAAAAACGAACAAAAATACTTGCTTGAGGCCTTGTTAGGGCTTTGATGTTTACAGGGTTTGCCCCACCCTAACTTCTCCTGCCGGCTTTTCCTTAGACGCTCCCTTCCAAACTGCTCCTTGCACAATGCCAGAGCTCTGACCTACAGGACAGGAAGAATGAGGATGGGACATGCCAGAGGGTTCTTACCACAACAGATGACCTTTCAGTGGATCCCTGGATTACTATGAACAAACTAATTTTCCAGGCAGGAGACCCATGTCCTTCCAACCCTAACAAATAACAAACTCTCTCCTGTGGAGGAGAAATCTAAGAGACCACCAAGGTTTTGAATGTCTCACGAGAGAAGAAAATAACATCTTTGGCAAAGCTTTTACTCCACATTTCAGTTTCCCCCAGAGACTCTTCTCCATCATATAGTGGAATAACACAGTGGAAAGAGCAGATATTTAGAAATCAGAGATCTGAGTTTATATTCTAGCTTGCCCACTCATTAGCTGGGTGACGTTTCTCAACCTCCCTGAGCTTCAGCTTTCTAACTCATCCGAAAAATGGGTATAAGAATGCCTACTTTGCAAAGTAATTGCAAACCAGCAGATGAAATTATGTG
>NW_011888846.1:712772-721657 GCF_000151845.1 Pteropus vampyrus | reverse complement strand
TTTTTTTTTCCAGCCCTAAGCTTAGGATCTCAGCTCTTTCCTTCAGATCTTTATGATTCTGGTGAAAACTGTAAACACAGCAACCAAGATTAGCTCTCATACTATCTCACATTGTCAAGGGGTAAGATGGTGTCAGTGCCTCCGGCCCACGCCTTCACTGCCCTATCTCCGGGGCAGTATAAGAAGCTGTTTCGTAGTCCTTTCTTCTCTTCCTTCGTCCCCCTCCTCATTCCCAGCTGGTGGATGGATATTCCTTAACTAGTAAAAATGAGTGGTCTTCATTTCCATCAACTAAGAGTGGGCCAAGACTCCTCAAATCACAGGAACCTGAAACTCAGATCATCTCTCAGGGTCTCCAGCATTCCCTTGAACTTGGACCAAATATCTAGTGGTCCCCACTTCCCCTACCAGCCAGCAGGGCTCCCAACCCAGTTGAGAAAGGGATTACTAGGCACCAGACATAGCACATAGACTATCTTATTTATTCTACATAAACCCCTTGAAGTAAACACCATTGTGCCCACATGAGAAAGCTGAGTTCAGTGAGCTTGAGTGGCTTAATCAAGGTCATGGCAACTTGAAAAAGGCCCATCAATTTTTACTGCCTTTTGAGGTTTCCCAGCCAGCCCGTGCAGATGTGTTCACTGTCTTTACCAGGGTCAGGGACATTCACCTCTGGGTTTCTGAAATGTTATGGAAAGAGAACTTCCAAAACAGGAGACAGTGCATCCTAATTTTTCCAGAAGAGTTCTGATATCCCATTGTAATTATTAAGTGCCCTCTTCTCAAAATTGTCTTAGTTTGAACAATTTACATAGTCACCCTATTCAAGAAAGGCCAGGAGCAAAGGAATGAAAAAAAAAAAAAAAACGAACAAAAATACTTGCTTGAGGCCTTGTTAGGGCTTTGATGTTTACAGGGTTTGCCCCACCCTAACTTCTCCTGCCGGCTTTTCCTTAGACGCTCCCTTCCAAACTGCTCCTTGCACAATGCCAGAGCTCTGACCTACAGGACAGGAAGAATGAGGATGGGACATGCCAGAGGGTTCTTACCACAACAGATGACCTTTCAGTGGATCCCTGGATTACTATGAACAAACTAATTTTCCAGGCAGGAGACCCATGTCCTTCCAACCCTAACAAATAACAAACTCTCTCCTGTGGAGGAGAAATCTAAGAGACCACCAAGGTTTTAAATGTCTCACGAGAGAAGAAAATAACATCTTTGGCAAAGCTTTTACTCCACATTTCAGTTTCCCCCAGAAACTCTTCTCCATCATATAGTGGAATAACACAGTGGAAAGAGCAGATATTTAGAAATCAGAGATCTGAGTTTATATTCTAGCTTGCCCACTCATTAGCTGGGTGACGTTTCTCAACCTCCCTGAGCTTCAGCTTTCTAACTCATCCGAAAAATGGGTATAAGAATGCCTACTTTGCAAAGTAATTGCAAACCAGCAGATGAAATTATGTGTAAAATGTTTGGCACTTGAAAGGCATTTATTAAGAGTGATATGATGATGGAAGTGAAAGTCATCTTTCACTGAATGTAACACAGCAGTGTTGCTCTCTGGGCACAGAAGAATATTCCAAAGTTATAAACTCCAAAAGCAGAAAGCAAAAAATACTTCTCAAGAAGACAGAAGGTTTGAGAAAAAAAACGGTTCAAGTATATGACCAAGTCAAACTAAAATGAGATGTATTTGGCAACTAGTAGGAGCCAAGTAAGATAACGAATACCAGGGATTATTGTGACCTATAAATGAGTCCATGCCCTTAAGGTTCTCACAGCCAAATGGAGGGACCAGGTTAAAGGGAGACATGTGTCCCTACTTCACCATGGTGTCAGGTAGAGTTTTTAAATACTGTTGGAGTAGAAGATGAACAGACCAGTTTTGCTTAGCAAGTAAGTGCAGGAACTTCTTACAAGAGCAGGCAAATGAGCTGATCCTTGATAACTCGGCAGGATTTCTAGGCATCTGACAGCATGTTTAGTTTATACTCTAGGCAGAAAGACTTCAGTTCTGTTCTCTCTTCAGAGAAGACAAGTTGTTTCTCAAAAAGGAAGATAAAGGAGACTCCTTCAGACACTCTTCCACTCTCTTCCGAAGTCAGTGGCCAGTTCTAAAGTCAATTGTACATACTGAGAGCCACAGAGACTGAAACATGGAACTTTTGATGCAGAAATTAATCAAGATTTGGATAAAAATTCAAGTTACATAAAAAATGTTTCAATCTCATAGAGTTCACTTTGAGACATTTAGTGGAAAACAAGGCATTGTATCACAAAATAAATATATAAAATATGACTTATCAGAGGTGAACAGAAAAATAGTACTTGAGATATGTCACTGCTGAGAAATATCAACCAAGAAATACTGGCTAGACAGATGAATTAGCAAATTCATTCATTAGCCTCTGCTTCTACTTCTATTCTCAAATCTTATTTAAACTAGTAAATTAAAACTTCTTGGTTAAATAAACAAGTAATTGGCTCTGGATAGGAAATGAAACAGAAGCATAATTCAGTCTAATTGTTCTTCATGTTTGGATATGTTAGTAGACCATGTCTCTGTGTCTGCTACTTGTCATCTTGTCCACTTTTCCTCCTTTTGCTATAAGTCAGAAGTAGTAGTTCTCAGGGAAGGGAGATTGCTTCCCAGGAAATATTTATTTAGCAATGCTAGGAGATAGTTTTGATTGTCAAAATGGAAGTGGGGGTAGAGAAGGCTACTGCATCTAGTGGGTAGTGACCAGGGATGATGCTAAATGTCCTAGAATGCAAAGGACAACCCCCAAAGCAAAAAGGTATCCAGCCCAATGTGGCAATAGAGTCGAGATTGAGAAACTCTAAAAGAAGTCTGGGTAAGTTGAGAAAGGCCTTGCAAAAAAAAAGAGAAAGAAAAAACAGGTCTCAAGAACTCTATAACTTTCTTAACCACCAACACGTGAGAAGAGTATTAATATAGGCAGGCGCTTAAAATCAAATCTCCTAGATCAACTTGAAAAGAGAAAGAGAAAGAGGCTGCCCCTTGCTTCCCAGAGTGTAGCCTCCACAGTTACTGCTCAGGTCCTGCAGTGGTTGTATTTTATTAATCTCAAGTTGAAACCATGGTCTGATAAAGGATTTACTATTTTGATTAGTGACTTTATTTTTATGAAGTTTTTAAATAGTAAAAAAAATTATACCACTTATGTGTGCAAATATGTGCATATATATGTATGTGTATATTTATATCTATAGATACACATATAAAGCAACTCTCTTTTTGTTAAAAATAATTATGCTATGAAAATAACTTAAATATCCACTAATGAAGGACTGTTAAAATAAATTATGGTATATATCTTTATATCAGAGTACCTGTATATTCATTAAAAATAATAAAGAAAAATGTGTATGGAAATATTCTGGTGGGGATTTGCTTTAAAATACTATGACAAAAATTTAAAACTAGAAGAATAGAGTGAAAATTGGCAAATTGTCAATAATGTTGAAGCTGGGTAGAGGTATGAGAGGTTGAATTTTCTACATACTAAGTTTTAAATTTTCCATAATAGAAAGAGTAAAAGTAATCATTGGGAAGCACTCTATGTTCTCATATGGAAATAACAAGCTATAATGTAAATTAAAAGAAGTGAGCAACAGTGGAGATTGGGGTGCACATAGTGGAAAACGTAAGAATTTTTACATATGCAAGTACTTGAATAATGAAATCATTGAATAATACCCAATAAAGTAATTAAAGTGTTTCTCTGGAAGCATGGATAGAGAGATCAGAAACTGAAAGGATGAAGGATAAGGGTGGGAGCAAGACATTTCAGTGTGTTTCTTTATGTACCTTTTAAGTTTTAAGTCACGTGAATGTATTACATATTCAAAAATGTGAATAATAAGACACAAGAGTTTATCAGGTAGAAACTAATCTGTCCTAAAAAATTTGGGACATACTGTTGCCATACTTACATTACAGCCTTGAAAAGAACTCATACTACTTTCCCAAGGATTATCTCATTTATGTTCACAAAAACCCTGAAAAATTAAAAATGGGCATAGTGTGGGAGGAAGCAGGAATTTCAGTCTGATACAAGCTGGGCACATCACATGAAACAGGAATTAAATTTGTTCTCCTAGCTCTTAAGGGTATAAAAGGACCAAAATGTAACAATAGAGAGAGACCTACTTAGACTTAACAGAAAGAATCTCCTAATACAGAAAACAATCTAAGGAGTACTCAGGATATAGTAAACGCCCTGTGTAATCTCCATACAAAATCTTGGCCGGGGGCGGGGGAGGGACATGCAATTTAACGTTTATCTAGCTTAAACTATGCTAGGCCCAAAGTAGAACTGAGTTAAAGATTAAACAAACAAACAAACAAACAACAACAACAAAACACCACATTTTTAGATACAGCTATCTGCAATTTAAAATGCTACTATAATAAAATCCAGAAATTGCACTTTACGGTAACTACATGCGCAAAACAGGCATACATATAAGGATAATCTTTACATGATTGTTTTGCAGTAGCCTAAGTTGGAAATGATCTATGTGTCGATGAATAAGAAATTAGCTAAGTAGATATATTATATATCCATCCATATTAGGAAATATATGGAAGCAATTTGGGAAAAGAAAATAACAGACAACTTGGGAAAGCTACATCTAATAAAAGAACAGATTGCCAAAATGTATAGTTGAATTGGAAAAAAAAGAAAAGAAAGTTGAAGGATGATCCATACAATATGATACAAGTGAAAAAAAATTTTTTAACTTTCTATTTTCCATGAGCACATATACATATATGAAATGTATGGGGAAAGATCAAAAGGAAAAACAAAAAAAATGATAATAATGTTCACTTCCAGGGACTGGGAAAAAGGATGGTGATGGGGCACAGTTGTCAAAGGGGACTTTGGCTTTCTCTGTAATATTTTAAATGTTTACAAGGCAAGTAAATTTATGGTTCACTTGTTTAGTTAAAATAGTTGCTTTCATACCTAAAAGCAGTAGAAAAGAAAAAAACAGCATCTTTGCTCAACAGACTCACAATCTTTTAAGTGATGTGTTAGAATAGAATTTGGAATTGAATCATCATTCTGACTCCAGAGTCTAGATTCCTAACTCTTCTGCTGTACTGTCCAAGTACAGAGCGAGCATAGATCACCTACAGTGGTAGAGCTGGAACTTGGAAATGTTTGTGAACTTGGTTGGGGGTGCTGTGAGAGGAGTCCCAGTTATGGCAGGCAGGGCTACCTACCTACAACATATCCATGTTCCCTTTTTTTCTCACTAAGAGAACCCTGACTTGGTGTTAAGTGTCAAAATCCCTCAGTTAAAACCCTCCTTTGCACATAGGGGTAGCCAAGTGACATGGTGCTGGCCGATGAGGTGCAAGCCGAGGTTCTTTGCAAGAGACTCTGTAAAAGGGCACAGGCAGCTGGTAAGTGCCACTTTGGCCCTTTGCCCTTCATCATTCATCCCTTTTTCTTGCCTAGAATACAAAATAATGCTGGGAGATGCAAAATCCATCTTTAGAACATGAGAAGAGCCACTGACTAAACATGGTGAAGCAAAAACATTTAAGGAGTTTGGTACATTATGTCCTGTAGCTACCTCTGACTTCTTGTTGCATGAGAAAAATAAACTACTTTTGGGTTAATAAACTACAGTCCCATGCTGACAAATGCAATCTAACGAACACAGGGGGCTCTAGAGAGGCTCATCTTTGGGAAAGAACAGAGATGCCCAAAAGAGCCACTGACTAAACATTAGCCTAGCCTGGCTTTGAAAACGTAAAAGAATTATTACTCTACTCCAAGTTCCCCTGGGATCACCTGGCCCAGAGCATGTGCCAGCCACAGCTGGCCATCAGACAGAGCCCTCAAAGACACAAGAAAGATGGAATGGAGTCAGGGGGCGGTCCATGGAGCTTCAGATGCCCCTTAAGCAAAAAGCACAGAGCAGGACAGTCAGCTGGAGTTGAGCATCTGCAATTTGACTCCAGTGCTTGGGGATACAGATCCCATTCTACTTATAGCAGCGGCAAGTGTGGCAGAGGAGGGGTGGGGCTTTGGCAGCTGTTTGTTTTGAACCTGCCTTGGCAGCTCCCTAAACATTTGTTTCAAAAGCAGGCAAGGGAAGGGGACATTTTGAGGATGGAAGAAGGAGTTTCAGAGAAAGTAAAAGAATGGTACACACCCTTGAAATGGAGTATTGATGTCTAAACTCCCTGAGGGTTATACTCCTCAAGGCATCTTGCTCTTTTCAAATGGACCCAAATCTCCACTGATGATATTCCCTGAGCCTGACCACCTCTTATGCCTGGGCTTGGCCAAAAGGGTCAGCTAGACTAGAATTAGAGGCTCCTTGGAAGTCAAAAGGAGACTAAAGAAGATACAAAAGTGTCAGCCATTAACACTATTGAGAAGGAACATTTTGAGGAGTCGACTGGGTCAGCTCCTCAGAGAGGCCAGGGAGAATGGGGATGTGGCTAGTGGCCATACAGGATAGGTAGCTGGGATGGGCCATGTTTTTCTAAACTGTGGCCATGAAAGGAAGGAACAAATAAAGTAATAACAACATGGTGGAGTTGAGGAAAGGATGAAGGTAAGCCCATTTTTGCAAAAGAAGTAGCCGATAGGACTAAAGGGGCAAACTGAGTGGGAATTTTAGACTGCGGCAGGTTGCTGGCATTCCCTTCCGCCACCCCACCTCCCTGCTGTCCCTTTTTTGCTGTTAGGATCCTTTAATCTTTTTTTGCTTTTAGGATTTTCCAGAGAATTCGAACTTCCATTAGACAATCTTAAAATTCAAAACATTTGTAATGTATAAGAAGTTATAATGGTAGATGCCAAGTGACAAAAGTATTGTGATCATTCAAATGACACTCCATAGAGCCAGCCCTTGATAGTACTTCGGAGTATTTTACAACGATTAAAGGGATCAAAAGCCTAGAAGTTGGAAGTGAGAAAGGAATTTGGATCACCTATTTCAAACCCCCTTACTTTATAAATGATAAAAGTGGAAATCAAAGAGAAGTGAGCTGCCCAAGTCACACAGTTAGTTTGGGGATTATAAAAGGAAACATAGAGTGTGTTTACCAAGTTTATACTTCACATACATTAATTCTTTAAATTTTTACATCAATCCTACAAGGTAGATATTCTGAGAGGCAAAGCAATTCACCTAAGCTCACACAGAAACAGTAAGGGGCAGAGCTTGGATTTGAACCCACATCATCTGGCTCCAGAGAGTCTGTGCTCTTAATGACTACTTTTTATTTATTTATTTTTTTGATTTCCTAAGCAGCTTTTTCTCTACTCTCCCAAGCTACCTCCTCCACCACTCCCAACCCCCCAGTCTGCCACCTCTTTTAACGTTAACAGGATGTCCTCACCTCACTCCCTGCTCTGATGGAGGTAGGCAAGAAGGATGGTCCCTTGGTGTGAAAAGAATGGCAGAGGAAGAATAATGGGGAGATGCCCATCCTGGTGGTCAGAAAGAGGGAGAGGCATGAGCCAAAGCAAGTCAGGGCCTACTGCCTCTGTTGAGTTCAAAGGGGGAACTGGTCTCTTCCTCCTGTCTCTTAGTTTGGAGCAGGAAGTTGTAATGTGGAATTCATGGAAACCTGGTGAGGTGGGGATGATGAGCTCCAGAAAATGGTATGAAAAATTTTTATCATAGGTATTTTTTTACATCCCACCTCCTCTATATAAAAACTGATATAAAAGCTGATATAGAATGAATCAAACTCGATGTTGCCCACTCCAACATCTCCTGGGATACCGAGACAGACATGATGTAGAAGCAAGAACACTGGTGCTGCAGTTAGAAGACTAGGGTTCAAATCCTGGCTCTGCCTCTTAACTAGCTGTGTGTTCTTGAGCAAAAACACTAATTGCCTTCCTCTTCTTCTCACCAGAAGCAGGAGACACAGATGAATGTATTGTAAACACAATGGAATGCAAAAACACAAACACAATATCCAAACAACACTGGCAACACAGCACGCTGTAGAATTTGGTTATTTACCATCGCAATCACATGGCTGACTGAGAGCCGCAGCACACTGCCGCTGTCCAGCATCACAAGAATTGAATCTCTTAACTGAATATCACTAGCCCAAGAAAAGGCCAAAATTCAAAATTTAAAGTACAGTTTCTACTAGACATTCATTACTTTGCACCATTGTAAAGTCAAAAAATTTTAAGTCAGTGACTATTTGTTCATTACCTCTTGAAGACTCAGTATCTTCATTTGTTAAGTGAGAGTAACCTACTAGAGGAGTCGCAGGAATCAAATGGAAATTAGCTGCGAGTCCACCCAGCTCAAGCTCGCATGTGGCTGGCCCTCAGACTATTGGTCACATCTGGATCTGGGGGGACACATAGCCCTCCTCTCAAGGAATACCTGAGCGACAGCGAGATTCCTAGATAGAGGGTCTTAGTGGCAGGACCTGGTTGAAAGAGAGTCCTGAGCTATCTGAGCTGAAGGTATATTTCCACAGCAAGCATACTTGTTTTTTGGCTTTTACTTTGAAATTTGTTTTTACTTAAAAATTATTTTTTGTCACAACACAAACCTCATTGTCAAGAAATTTATTTTAAATGTTTTTTATAAAATATATTATCATTATTAAACATTTAGAAATATTAGAAAAATCAACTATAGTTTCATCATTTAACTTTAACATTTAATATATTTTTCCATTTTTTTTCAATGCATGCTTTTCTCTGTTTTGACTTTGGTAAAATATTGATAAAACCTTTATTAGGTTTTGCTTGCTCATAGTACAAAATTATAAATACAAATTATATATATGTGTATATATATATGTGTGTGTGTGTGTGTATATATATATATATATATATATATACACA
>NW_011888846.1:698071-712532 GCF_000151845.1 Pteropus vampyrus | reverse complement strand
ATAGCAAAATTTCTTCTTGCTCAAGGGAAGTCAATCTTTTAAGACCTTCAACAGATTGAATGAGGCCAACCTACATTATTAAGGGTAAAATGCTTTACTCAAAGTCCACCAATTTAAATGTTAATCTCATCCAAAAACACCTTCGCAGAAACATCCAGAATAATGTTTGACCAAATAACTGGGCACCATGGCCCAACCTAGCTGATACATAAACCTAGCTGATACATAAAATTAACACTTTGCCTAAGTTTTTTATAAATGAAAGCTATGAAGATCAATTGGAGCTCTGTATAAGCTGCTTCTCGTACATTAGCAGCATTTGTATAAAGCTTTGTGGAAACTATTTCAGGTGTTCATCCTTCAGCAAGTTTAGCTTAACTCAAGGAGGAGTTTTCCAGTAGTTTGTAGTAGTGTGTGTGGAGTGGGTTTACTCTCTAGAGTTAGAAAGCACACTGCTTTTGCTTAGATTATATGATGGGGATGGGGGCAAGTAGAGCTGATGGAGATTGTGGTGAGGAGGTAAATCACATGACTTCCTTTGCTGGGGTCACTTGGCTTGACAAAACCAGGTGGAACAATGACATCCTAACTGTGCCCCTTAAGGAGATAATGAAATGTTTTATGTGTTTCTCTAGATCATGTCCTCTGAAAAGCCTGCCAGCCCAACTCCGATGCTCTGACAAAGTTCTATCACCCTCAAGAGAGGGCTTGAAGGGGCCAAGGCAATGAAGGAAATTAAAACTCTGGTAACAGTGGAGAAAAACTTCAGGCCAAGGAGAGGATGGGAGTTGGAGCCATGAGCCCTGCTATTTCTGTCTTCTCAAAGCTCAACAGTCTGGCTATCAGGCATCTCTATCAAGAGAAATTTGTAAAGCCCGAGAGCCAGTAGGTCATAAGGGTCTGACGAAGGCATGGCCCCAGCCCTGCTCCACCTCCCAACACATGTCATCAGCAACCGTAGTCATTCCCAGCCTAAGATAGAGGTGTCCTGGAGCCTTAGCAGGAAAGGTCAGTTGATTTAAATAGCTCTGGCATCTACAGCAACTTTCCTGGCCTAAGAAAGGAAACCCAAGCCATGAAGGGTGATGTGTTGATGGCACTACCTATGGTGGAGGGGACAGAAAGGGAGACTAACAAGCTTTTGTTAGACATCAACTGTGTTCCCTACTCATGTGCTTTGGCACGTCCACATAGTGGCCTTACATAGTCCTGAGGGCTGTACATCATTAAAATCATGTTATAGGTGATGAAAAATCTCAAAAAGAGTAAGTGACTTGCCCCAAAGTCATCTCTCCTTCACGGACTCAGTACTGTCATAGTCTTAGTGCCATGGTGAAAAAAGTATGGGCTTTTTTTTTTCCTGAAAGGATCATAAATGCATGATTTTTTAAAAACGCCAAACCATAGAGAAAAACAATCAAATAATTTTCTCCTACCCCTGTCTCCAGTAAGTCACTACCATCTGTACTTGTAAATATTTCCAGGAAAGTCTATGAAAATAATCATGTATTTGCATCTGTGAGTGTGTATGTGTGTGTGTGTGTGTGTATACATGTATATATACACAAACGCAAATGGTAAAATATAATATGCTCTTTTGCACCTAAACAATATAGCTCTAATTTCCCTATCAGTAGACATAGACCTCCTTCGTTATTGCTAACAGCTGCATAATGCATGTGGCTGGGCCATACTTATCTAACCAATTGGCTCCAAGTGTTTGCTAATATAAACAATGGGGCAATGATATTTCCTGAACATGTTTTTATGCACATATGCAATCATATACATTCCTAGAAGAACACTTGTTGAGTGCAAAGAATATGTGCATTGGAAATAGTGCTTTGTCAAATTGCCCTCCCAAAAAGATTCCCAATTTACACTTCCAATAACATTGTCTGAGAGACTGCCAGTGATTCCAAACTGCCAGAAAGTTTCAGAATCTCTTTCTGTGCTATATCTGACAGAACCAGCTACCAGACCCAGGACTTCTATTTAAGTCTAGACTTTACTTTTCCTTTTACGCAAAAGTTACCTTCTACATAGATGTGGTCTAAAGGAGGTGAGACAAGGAATTTAAATAAAATAGAAAGGATACTGTCTCTACTTTTAGAACTTAGCTCCTAGGAGTAAAGAAAACAAAAGAAACTTTTGAACAAACGACTAAACAACCAAAACTCCAATGACCAACCTCATTTCTAAGCCTCAAGTCCAGTGCTTGCATGGAGCTACTTTAAAATGGTACCTTTTCTCCATCAGAAGATAATAGGGAGGGGGGCTTGATGGAATTCACGCTGGATAATCAATCAATTCAAAATATGGTACAGAATAGTCTGAATACCTGAAGGAGGAGACTAGGCTTTATAGAAACAAACTCTTTCGCACAGCTTGGGGTATTATAATCCCCATTCTCCAAGTACAGAAAATTACTCTTGATGAATTTAAGTAAGTTGATGCCGGATAGGGAATGAACCCAGCTCCTTAGAAAGCAACATCAGGGCTTTGCTCAGTACTCTGAAACCAATAGGTATTTCCTGAACTTGGTTGAAAAGAGTCATTTGAGATGGTTCTTAAAAACACATACTCCCCCTCTCCCTCTTCTGGAGATTATTATGTAGTTAGGTCTAGGGTGGGGTCCCTGACTCTGAAAGTTTACAGTTTTCTTCCTTACTGCAGTTGTGGAAAGCAAGTGGTGCTAGGAACACAGAACTCTTTGCTTAGTTTGGAAATTTAGAGCACCCATCTTTTATATGGTTGTAATATTTGAGGAAATGGTGGGGGGAGCTGAAAGCTTACTTCTAGCTTAGTCTAATATCTCCACCAATTAAAATCAAATAGCATACAACTAAGTCCTTTGCCTTTTGAAAATCAAGACTTACATGGTCAAGGAATACACTAGCTGAACCTCTGCTCTACCTACCTTTTAGAGATATCCTAAAGATGCAGTAGGTGGCCTTCCAGCTCCTAGTACTTAGATGTGAGAGGCCCAGGAAACAGAATCATAATGGAAAATGCAAGCTGTTTGTTTCCCTTCTTAATTCAGCTCATCATTTTAGCCCCTGTTGCAGCACTTTCAGCATACTTTAGTCATCGTCCTCATACTTAAGTCTTTTCAGATCACAAAGGGAAGCTATGTAGATATGACATAGTCCCTTCAGGATCTTCCTCTCTCCTCCCCCACTCTCCGCCCCAGCATAAAGTCACTTCTTCATCAGTTTTAACTAAAAATATAAACTAGGAGATTCCACTTTGTAAGGGAGATTGAGGTGCCAAGAAGTCAAACAGCTGCCCTGAGTGAGGTAGAAAGAAATGGCTTCCCTGAGTGAGAAACACTTTCCCTGAGGGAGGTAGATGAAATGGCTTCCCTGAGTGAGAAACACTTTCCCTGAGGGAGGTAGAAGAAATGGCTTCCCTGAGTGAGAGAAACACCTTGCCTGACGGAGGTCGAAGAAATGGCTTCCCTGAATGAGAAACACTTTCCCTGAGTGAGAGAAACATCTTCTCTCAGTGAGGTAAAAGAAATGGCTTCTCCGAGTAAGAGAGAAACATCTTCCCTGCCTGAGGCAGAAACAAACACCTTCGTGAGGTACAAATCTGAGATGAAGATGAAGGAGCAGGTGGCAAAAACACAGGTTCTAGAATAAACCTGAGGCCCTGTCGTAAAAAAGTTAAAAGAAAGAGCTCTCTTACTCTCCTAACAAGTGTAGAAAAAGAAGAGACCTTATCACGTGAAAGTTTGCGAACGAGGCAAATGCAACTTCCCCAAAAATCTTCTAGTGCGCTCTCCTGAGACAAATGGGGGACCGCCTATTATAAACTCCCCTCCCACTCAAGTTCCTAGTTGGTCCAATTTTATGCAAATACAGTTTCCAAATACAGTTCTGATTGGTTCGAATCAGCAGTTCTGATTGGTCAGGATATATGCAAATGAGCATATAGTTGTGCAGTTCTGATTGGACAGGGCCGGTCTCAGTCCCCTGATGGAAAGACAAAACCAGGGCTTCCCCATAATGGTTGACTCGGAGAAAGCAAACAGGGCATAGTGTGAAGAACCTTCAGTCTGAGGTTCTTCCCAGAAGCTCCCGTCAGCAAATGCCCCTCTCCCAGACTCTTATTATTTATAATATTTGGGCCCTTGGTTGACCATGGGGTGTTCATCTCAGCAGATAAATTCCTACTCATGATTTACGTCAAAAGAATCTTTCTTCTCTGGGTCCATACTTTTTATAGGAGGAGGAACTCAGGAGAGCCAGTGTCCAACCAAGAGCTGATTTCCAGCTGCCAGCGCAAAAGTAAAAACCCTCTGTTGCTAGAACACATGGCTAGGGAACAAAGATGCCAGTGTTGCTTTGATGTAAGTATGAAGTAAGTTGTGCCAGGATGTCATTACCCCACATTGCTGTTATGTAAGAATGGAGCAAGTCATGTCGGGACGTCATCATTCTACATCTGCTGTCAATGATAAGCAGTCAGCAGCCCAGCTGCTGAGGGGGCCACTGGGAGCTTATCTATAAGAACACATGGAGAAGCAACTACGGCAAGGGGACATTTAGGCTATATAAATACTGAAAATTTGTGAGGACTATTTGAGACTTTCGCTTTGGGCGTGGCGACTCTTTCCTAACCTAAAAATTCTCCAAAGATCCTTGGGGCATACTCTCTTGTCTTGGTAAGGCATTCCTCCTGGATAGTGGTGATGAACCACAAGTGAAAGTCGTGGAAGAGATCACCCCGCCTACCAACACTGGCATCTTTATTCCCTAGCAACGTGCTCTAACAACAGAGGACTTTTACTTTTGCGCTGGCAGCTGGAAATCAGCTCTTAGTTGGACACTGACTCTCTCGAGTGCCATCTTGCATAAAGAGAGACACATCGTATTAAATTTGGACTCTATTTCTTCACCTCCCCTTGCCTACAACAATAGTGTGATTAATATGTCATTTGTTTGGAGCATGTTGTTTCTTTACTTTGCTTATTAAGAAATATCATCCTGTGTGTTATTGGCTTGTAAAATCTCCACGGCAAACTCATGCTAAATAAATTACCGGCAAATACAACAGTTGCTGAGCATAACTTTTGCTGCCTCCCCCAAACAAAACAAAAACAGAACACCTATCTTTGGCACCTGCTCCTGATGTCTACCCGGCCTCCTGGAAAAGGGCTACAGTGTGCTATTATTTTCTGAAACACAAAAGAAGCAAACGGTGTCACGGCTTTAGGACCCTTTTGGGTTTTCCCGCTCACTAGCCCCCTGACTAATATAGTCAGCATGGCACTGTGATGGAGGCCTGGTGAATGGAGACAATGTCATGCTTATTTGTTTTCCACCAGGAACACTTAGTGCTATAAAATGCCAGGCTGCTGCGGCCTCCAACAGGGACACCAATAGGCCCTGGGGTAATGGCTGCAGGCGGCTGGTGCTCAGCAAGCTCCTCCACAGACTATGAACTAAAGGAGGCTTCCTGTTTAGGTAAAATGAGAGGAGAAGGACTTTTCAGGTAGCATATTGTCACTGGAGACAAGAACACAGGCAATATAAGTTAAATGGTCTCACTCTGTTTCTACTCTCCCCTAATTTTTTCTCTCTCCTCCCTTCTTGACTTCTGTCCTTTTTCTCTCTCCATTTCTTTAATTGTTCTTCCTCTCCCCTTCTGTTGTGACCTCTAAGTTGGCTCAGCATCACTGTTCAAGATCCTCGTTACATAATATGGCTTATGAAAGCAAAATAACTCTGCTGCCTGCCATGCCAGGCAAGGTGACACCCAGAGAGAAAAGAAAACACCTTGGTGCTTGGTGCTTCTTAGCTTTCTTGAACTTTGCAAGGCGAATCAGCAGGAGCTGGCTTACATATTCTGAGTGTACCAAATGTATCTTAGATTCTCTTGAGACTAACTCAATCAGGTCTTGGAACTTTCCAGTCTGTTTAAAGGCAAAGCGAGAATCAGGAACATGTCAGAGACAAGGGAGGGAGTGGCCGTTGGTAAAGAGAGACTCAGTGATTACGTAATATAAGGACTGGAACCAGAATCTTCCATTCTTTCCACCCTCTGTTGCTGCCTCTGGAATTTTCAGTCAGCATCTCTCCTAAAAACTTTGCACAATTTTCATTGGTTTAGTAGCCCCTGGAAGTGTTTATTGGTTTTTCAATAGTTGTGTAGACAAAAGGGTGGGCCATACCAATATTTTCAAGCTTCTAGAAGTGACTTCTTATAACCTTGTCCTCCTAGTGATGTCCCTGGCTCCCAAATCCTGATTATTTGGGCAGAAATATTAATTTGGCCTTCTTAGGGTCCTTCCTGGGAATGGTGAGGCAAGAACAGAGAAGTCTTTGGAGGTTTCTGGGTTTCTGCTGAGGATTTACCTGTCTTTCTTAAGTATCAGAAGAAGGAAGGATCCATAAAGCTTTTTTTTTTTTTTCTTTAGAATTAGAGAAAGTTTAGCCTAGGACGAAGAAGGAATCATTCAGATTGCGTGAATAGACTTCTCCAGACATTGTTATACAGGTGAAGTGGTTACAAAGATTATCGAGGGCATTTTGATGGGAGGGAGATGTCTCTGATGGAAGGCCTGTAGGAGTCCAGTCTAGGAATTAACTTCATATGCATAAACACACATTTCGGGGCTTTCTTGGTTCCTGTAGACACCGTCTCTTTCTTCTTGCCTACTCTAGGCTCCCTGGATGGCTCCCAGAGCACCCTCCTGCTTTGGGGGCTGGAGAAAGGGAAAGAAATAACCAACATTAATCATTAATATTCCTATTACTACTCATACTAAAATGTTGCCTCATAAATTTTTCACCCCTAAAGAAATGCTGCTGCTTTAAGATACGACTTGTTCATTTCTTTCAGACTTCTCCAACATACCTGACTTTCTGAATTCAGCTGTGAATCTGAATGACAAATAAGTAGTCATAGATTAGAACAGAACACTTATCCTTCCATAAAGCAAATTCCGCCCTGGACTACTTCCTTTTACTGTTGAACATGATGGTTCACAGCACAGAATTCTAAATATGGAAGGAGTATCAAGGATGTCCATAGCTTATCTCAGGCAGATGCTGTAAGGATGATGTCAATTTCTGTAGAAATAAAAATCATTTAATGACAGCTAGTCTGTGTATGTTCCCAACTGTTCTTCACCCCTCCCCCACTCTCAAGGAAAGGGAGGAACCTGGAAGATCCAGCTGCTTCCAGGTTATAGCAGTTGGGATGATCACACCCAAAAGCCCTGCATTTGGGATCTGGGAGAGGAGGCAGTTTTAGAACAGGGAATTTTGGATTAACTGCAGGTGTGGGGCAGCTCATACACTAACTGTTATTACCGAAAATTAAAGCTTGTGAATAAACTGCCCCTCACCCCAGAATTCTATCCGCTTCCTTTAGCTGTAATACTGGTAGTGACCTTTCTGTGACAATTAACTCAACAAACATTTACTGAAGGCTTACTTGGCTAATGCCTTAAGTGAGCTAGGCTATAATGTGTTTATATAAAAATGTTAATAGGCTGGCAGTTTCTGGATCCTTAGCCTACCTAAAAATGAGTCTGGTGGTAGATTGTTTGAGAAGGAGAAACCCAGTACATTCATTTTATGATCCTCTCTCATAAAAGAAGCCCTGGGGAAGTGGATTCTCCTACTGGACTGTCTCTCAATTTAACTCTTGACGTATAGCAAATTCCTTCCCAGAGAAAGACCAAACAAGAGTTCACTTAAAAAAAAAAAAATCCCCCCCACCTTCCCTCTAACAATACAGTATTCCTACTATAGCAGTATTTGAGTGGAGTTACCAAAACAGCTCATAAAATCATTTGAGGGTAAGCTACTACACATAGCAATAGGACCGGAAGTCCCATACTGACAAGTGATGCCCATGACACTCTTTTAGCTGTAGGGGGAGAGGCATGAAGAGCAAGAGAAGAATTTCCATTCACTTGTTCCCCTCATTCACATGCTTGCACCAAAATGCCAAAATCGTACCTAGTTGGCACCCATTTTATTCATTAAATTCTGGAGATATCTCAAATGCCTCTTTCATCTAATGTCAATACAGCAGTATAATAGTCACAAGGGAGCAGTTATTCTGAACCTTTATTAAAAGGCAAATGCAAAAAGGCTTTCACAGAGTTTAGATTTAGTGAATGTGTACCCACTGGAGGTAAGTGAACAGATCTGCTGACTATGTCATATGGTGGAGGAGTTGAGGAAGCTGAGACAAGTTGCAACCTCAAGGCAATGCAAGTAACTCAAACTGAAATGTATAAGAGGGCAATTTGCTGAGGTCCAAGGTCCTCAAAAAGCAACTCATCAAATGACAATATAGGAACTGCATGAACACTTCCTCTGTAACAAGGAACTAGGACACCACCCACCCCCTTATATCAGAAGGCCTCTGGGCTGTGAATCATAGACAAATAGTCGACAGTGCCTGAGAACCTTCTATTAATAAAGCACAGGAGAGGGCAGAATTAGAAAGAATTGGCAATAGAACAATGCTTTAAGAATAATTATAGATTTTATGCCCTGCCTCTCTGCTCCTGGTTACAGCGTCTCAGTCCAGTGAATTCTCTGAGTATATACTGTTTCTGAAAGAGATATTCATAAGGTCCTCTCTCCTTTGTAAGATATTGTGTCTTTGGCAAAAGGTTCATGTAGGATACCTATATTGTGTACCTAAAATAAACATATATGCACATGCCCAAATATAGTATACATCTATATCGTGCATATATCTAGATACTGGAAAATCAAGTATGCCATTTTTTAAAATGAGTGGTTGATGATTGAGTTAAAAGCTATAAAGTGGCAGGGCTCTAATCAGCCCAGACTGTTTATAGTAGTAATTTACCTGAAGCCTCTGGAATTACATGATGAATTGCCACTTTATATTAGTTATAACTCACAAAGCAACATGAGGCTCTTGGAAGCCTGACTGCAGCCAGAATTAACCAAGCCAGCAGAGCTGTCAAAAACTCAGTGACTAACAGAGCTTCGCTTTAGTGCCATGACCAGGGTTAAAACACAGCCAAACCACCAAGATCTCATGGGTTTGACATGACCCAATCAAGTTGTACTTTTAGAACTCACGAAACTAATACTTTGAAGTAATTCTTTAAGTACTGTAGGCGCCATGACAGGTTTGAGGATACAGTCCCGAGAAAGAAAAACAGGATCTCTGCCTTCATGAAGCTGACAATCAGTAAGTTCTGTTGAGTGACAGGCTTTCTTTGTGATAGCAAGTTACTTTCCACCTTATTGGTATAAGAGCAGAGCAGTAGCTGGAATTATCTAAGCACACGCTTGGTGAGATAGTTGGAGTCCCAGCACCACGTGTTTACTTAGAAAGTTCTTTTATCTACTGGTGTCCCATCCTACCCAGCAGTACAAATCTGGCTCGTTAAACGGCCTCGGCAGTAACCAACCAAGGATCTCCTTGGAATCCTTTTAACTCCCTGACATTCCTCTACTAGCTTGTGCTGTCATTTAGCTCTTATCCAATAACTGGCAGGATGAAATTAAGAGAAATCATGTTTAAAATGGAGAACTCCCTTTGTGACTACTGGCCTCTGTCTCTTTAAGGCCCAAGGCTTGGCTGTCATTCTGTTTAATCTCTCAATGATAAAGTTATCACATAACCCAGTATCTGTTAAATGAGGTATAAAAAACACCTTAGAATTACAAGGGGATTGCACTGTGACCTGAAGGTCGAAACTAATCCTAGGTAAGAGGGTAGAGGAGGAAATACAGTGGTTGTTTCCACCTAAATACTGATCATATTTAGAATTCCTTTTCATGTAATCTTTGTCAGGGAATTGGTTACAATGAGCAAAAAGTGCTCAAGTTGCCGCCTCAATCTAGTGCTTGTGCTGTGCAGAATACGCTCCACCAAGAACTGCAGGGCTGACCCAGGGAGAGGAGTGAAGTGCTTGCATTGAAATAAGAACCATAATTTATCAGCAAAACAAGGAAAACACTGATAGGAGGCACACTTAATCATGTTAAAACATCAGGTGTATAAACCCATAGTTAAGATCTGAAAATCAAATTGTCAGGAGCCAATTGACCAGAGCAAACTATGCACTTGCCCAAAGTAAACTACCTCCTGTATGTTTGCTGTAATGGGCACAAGCTACCTCCAAACTGATAGAGGACACTACCTTTCAATAACAATAATTACTATTGCCCACAATACCTGGCACCTTAGAAGGTTAAAATGTTGGACGAGTAAGTGCTTTTGCTAGGTTACATGCACACCACCACGGAGAAGGAAGAAGCTCCAGGCTGGTATGGAAATGAACTAAGGTAGTGAATAAGCCAGGATGAGGTGGAATAATTTTCAGGTAAAGGGACCAAGAGCCAGGACACAGAGGTGTCAACATGGAGCTTTTGGGGGAATCATGGTCTAGTGCAAGGAAAGGCATGTCCAGGGCACATCTGGGCCGGCTAGCCCCGGGTACACTCAGCCTTGGAAGACATCAAACAGGGTAGCAATGTGATCAATGTTTGCTATTTAGATGAATCACGGGCAGCTGGGCAGAGAATTAAATTGAGACCAGTAGGGATAGTGTGACCAGTTAATAACACAAATACTTCAGGTTGCTATAAAATTAAGCCAGAGGGGTGTTCAAAACAGTATTATAGCATGGTAGGTCAAAACCAATTTCTGGAGCTCAGGAGTGGTGGGGTTTATACCTTATTACAAAACTCTAGGGCTGGGATATGCCTTAATTCAGAGATCCCAAACACCCAAAGGACAGAGAAGAGATGGTCGGCAACATGACTCAAAAATTTTTTTTTTTTTAATTCCAAGAACAGGTAAATCTGAGCTAACTTTGCCTCTTAAAAAAAACATAAAACCTGTTTTTGGTAGGAAAGAAGGTAATGAAATGGTACACAGGGATTAAAAAGAATCACAAAGAATCAAGTCAGAAGAGATCTTGTAAATGGTTGATTTAGAGCTGCTCTGGGCAGTTAAGTTTGTTTACAACGAGGAGTTATCTAACTGAACATACTGTACATGGCAATTAGAAGTTGTCATGGCAAAAAAAACAAAAAAACAAAAAAAATCCCACAGCCGGCCTGCCACAGCCAACACAGAAACAGCTAGAAACGGTAGGGAAAATGTAGGGATAAAGGTGGAGTTTGGTTTTTATTATAAAAGAAAAAAAAAATAACTCCTTGGGAAACTTAAAAGAAAGGAATATTTCACTCAGAACAGACACCAGGATATAAAATTACAAGTGTTTTGACTCCATTCCTGTCCCCATCTCCTCAAAGAGCAGATGTGGGAGACAGTTGAAGCAAACAAGCAATTCTGTAAAAGACTTAAAATCCCTACAAATATGATCAAAATCTAAATTTGTTTTGTTTTAAAAAATTTTTAATATATCAAAAGGCCTGCTTTAGTAACATGCTAGTCCCACCAGAAAATAACCCCAATACCCCCTTGTCAGTAACATGCTCAAGTTGACCAGCCAACTCATATTTCTAAACCCGTGTGTACATGTGTACTTCTTAACCCAAAGCCACAGGGCTAGATGACTGACTGCTGCTCCTATAATGTGCTTCCACTGGTTAACTGACCAATGTCCACCCCCTCCAGAAGCGTAGGCAGACGACAGGGAAACCTCTAAGTGGTAGTGAGGGAATCACAGCCCACGCAGCCAACTTTTCAAGCACCGCCACCCTCACCCCCATTCAGAAGGAGACATTTATTTCTAATCAGACCATGCCCCTCAAATTTGGCTCCCGGTGACCAGGATGGTTTTTATCCTTTAGAAAAAGCACACATATCTGTACTCCCATATATATAATTTTTTTGTTTTTGCATTTAAATATAAAAATACTACTCTGTGTTATAAATGGAGGATCAAGCAATGAGAACTTTTTCTTCTAAGGTAGGGCTACCCATCCCAGCCCTTTATGCTGAGTTTGTTGAGTGAGGGCATTTAGTCCCAGACAAGGGAAGCACTGCCCCAGAGTAAGAGGCCATTTTCCTGCCCGATTTCTACCCTTTCCTCTCTCCTACGTCTCAGTTTTATTAGAAAGTTGGTTATATAACGTTTTCAGAAATGGAACTTCCCATCACAAAGGGAAATCGAACTTAACCATGGGATAAGCCCAGCTCCCCCACTCCTTCAGCTACCTCGGAGAAAAAGTCCTTCCCCTCCCTTCACAAACACTATGCGCACAGTCCAGATAGCTATGCCTATTGGACAAACACACCTGATTAAATGGAAGCAGTGGTTATGTATCCCCACCCCACTCCCCAGTAACGCACTAGAAAGCCTCAGTGATAGGGGGAAAAAGGGGGTGTGTGTGAAGAGATTAAGAACTCGACCTTGCCAGAGAAAGCAAGAGATATTAACTGGGAATGAGGAATAAAAAAAGACCTTGATATTCCACCCTTTGAGTTATATAGCTATTATGACAATTGAGAGGGGGGCGAGAGGGGGGGTAGGATGAAGAATTAGAAGGGGTTCCACGGCTGCAAGTCTAGTCCACTTAGTTTTTGTACTGGAAGGGCTCGTCGCCAGTTTCGTTGAGAAGACACGTGCGGATGAGGGCTTCTGTCACCGCGAAGGGGTCACAGTTGGCAGAGGGGCGACGGTCTTCGAAGTAGCCCTTCTTCTCCTGGCCGACAGTTCGGGGAATGCGGATGCTAGCGCTACGGTTGGCGACGCCAGCAGAAAAGTCGTTGATGTTGGAGGTTTCGTGGAATCCAGTTAGGCGCCGGGCATTGTCCAGGCCCCCCTTGGGATCGTAGGCTCGGATGTGGTACTGGTGGCGCTTGCTCAGCTTCTCGATGGACTCCTCAATGTACCTAGACGAAACAGAAAAGACAACGGTCTGACCTGTCACCAGGAAATCTGCCCTCCAAGGGCAGAGGTGCAGGTATGGACGCAACAGAGTGACTTATCAGGCTTCTTCCAGTTTCCAATTCACCTCGACATGGCCCTACTGAACAACGTGCCTTGTTACCTGGTGTCCCACTGCTGAGAATAGTGCCGGACACACAACAGATGACACTTGTTGAATGAAAAGATCCTAATCAAAGACTTTCTCCCACCCATAAGCATTACATTCATTCACATGCTTGCATTGTTACTAGTTTAGTTCTTATTATTAAAGACTTTCGAATGCCATTAACCTATGTCAGGTCTTCCCCATCACCACCCTTAAATTCTATTCCTAAGGTACTTTTTGGCACTTTTCAGACGGGAACAAAATGATAGGATTAGAAGACAATTTTGGAAGCCAAGTAGCAAGAGCTAAGCTACAAACGGAGAAGCCTGGCTCCCTTCTCCCCAGTACATCGAATCCTTGGCAAGTATTCTCGCACAGAGCATAGGATGGCCCCAGCGGGAGAAGGCACTCACTTCAGACCATTTTCCTCTCGCATGGCCTTGGTGCTGAAGTTGGTGTGGCAGCCCGCACCATTCCAATTTCCAGGAATGGGCTTGGGATCAAAGGTTGCTATCACTCCAAAGTCTTCACACACTCGGTGCAAGATGAAACGGGCCACCCAGAGATGATCTCCCATGTCGATTCCTTCACAGGGTCCTATCTGGAATTCCCACTAGAGAGAACAAGAAGGTTGGCCTTTAAAATAAAGCCAACTGCTCACCCTGCTCAGAAGTTCCGAAACTGCTCCTTTCTCGCCACTTAGGTTTGGGGTTAAGGAGAGGAGCATCTGCAGCCCTTGAAAGCATAAGTACCCTGCTTGCCTATAGGTGGGGAAAGCAGTGGACTAGAGCCATTTACCTGGGCGGGCATGACCTCGGCATTTGTCCCTGCGATCTTGATGCCAGCGTACAGGCAGGCCCGGTAGTGAGCCTCCACGACATCCCTGCCATAGGCTTTGTCCGCTCCCACGCCACAGTAGTAGGGACCTGCAGAGGTATCAAAATGAAATGTCATGAGAGGAAATCCAGAACATCCACCTAAGATGCACGGCCCAAAGTCGGCAATCAAAAAGCTCCCAACACTGGATCTCTGGAATCACTGTCGCTGCCTTCACCTTGAGGTGGGGCAGTGAGGCAGGGGGCTCCTCTGAGCTCTAACCTCAGTGGAGCCGAAGGCTTTCCCTCAATGTCAATGTCTACACATCCATGTCTGGATGTGGGTAATGCTGAGGGCCAGCATGATACCAGCCAGTCTCAGGGACATTCCTTTAGCTTTCTGATGCACGAGGAGTCACTGCCATCTCTGGGGAAAGACTTTCCTTGCCACTTAAACAGCTGGGGAGGAAGGAAGGACAGGTTCACCTCTCCCCAAGGGAACTTACCTTGAGGCCCAGGGAAGCCATTGGAAGGCCAACCAAAAGGGTGCCCATCTGTGCCCATGAGAGTGTATTCCTGCTCCATTCCAAACCAGGGGTGCTGATTGCTCACCATGTCCATTATCCGTTTACAGGTATGCCTTAAATTGGTCTCTAGAAAAAAAGAGTCAACATACCTTTTGAG
>NW_011888846.1:688018-698021 GCF_000151845.1 Pteropus vampyrus | reverse complement strand
ACGGGAACAAAATGATAGGATTAGAAGACAATTTTGGAAGCCAAGTAGCAAGAGCTAAGCTACAAACGGAGAAGCCTGGCTCCCTTCTCCCCAGTACATCGAATCCTTGGCAAGTATTCTCGCACAGAGCATAGGATGGCCCCAGCGGGAGAAGGCACTCACTTCAGACCATTTTCCTCTCGCATGGCCTTGGTGCTGAAGTTGGTGTGGCAGCCCGCACCATTCCAATTTCCAGGAATGGGCTTGGGATCAAAGGTTGCTATCACTCCAAAGTCTTCACACACTCGGTGCAAGATGAAACGGGCCACCCAGAGATGATCTCCCATGTCGATTCCTTCACAGGGTCCTATCTGGAATTCCCACTAGAGAGAACAAGAAGGTTGGCCTTTAAAATAAAGCCAACTGCTCACCCTGCTCAGAAGTTCCGAAACTGCTCCTTTCTCGCCACTTAGGTTTGGGGTTAAGGAGAGGAGCATCTGCAGCCCTTGAAAGCATAAGTACCCTGCTTGCCTATAGGTGGGGAAAGCAGTGGACTAGAGCCATTTACCTGGGCGGGCATGACCTCGGCATTTGTCCCTGCGATCTTGATGCCAGCGTACAGGCAGGCCCGGTAGTGAGCCTCCACGACATCCCTGCCATAGGCTTTGTCCGCTCCCACGCCACAGTAGTAGGGACCTGCAGAGGTATCAAAATGAAATGTCATGAGAGGAAATCCAGAACATCCACCTAAGATGCACGGCCCAAAGTCGGCAATCAAAAAGCTCCCAACACTGGATCTCTGGAATCACTGTCGCTGCCTTCACCTTGAGGTGGGGCAGTGAGGCAGGGGGCTCCTCTGAGCTCTAACCTCAGTGGAGCCGAAGGCTTTCCCTCAATGTCAATGTCTACACATCCATGTCTGGATGTGGGTAATGCTGAGGGCCAGCATGATACCAGCCAGTCTCAGGGACATTCCTTTAGCTTTCTGATGCACGAGGAGTCACTGCCATCTCTGGGGAAAGACTTTCCTTGCCACTTAAACAGCTGGGGAGGAAGGAAGGACAGGTTCACCTCTCCCCAAGGGAACTTACCTTGAGGCCCAGGGAAGCCATTGGAAGGCCAACCAAAAGGGTGCCCATCTGTGCCCATGAGAGTGTATTCCTGCTCCATTCCAAACCAGGGGTGCTGATTGCTCACCATGTCCATTATCCGTTTACAGGTATGCCTTAAATTGGTCTCTAGAAAAAAAGAGTCAACATACCTTTTGAGATATGTGGACAAATAAACTGACTCCCAGTATTGATGGGTGGAAAAAACGGTCTTCAGAGTCCATGCAGGCTAAGTGTTGATTATAAGCTGAACTGACCCAAGTGTAAACCTTTCTGTGTCCCATCAGCATAAGGGGGGAAAATGGGAGAAGCTGTAATTAAACATATGTAGGGAGATTATCCAAAGTCTATAGCTACAACCAAGTCACATGACAGTGGATCCAGAACAGACAAGCTTTCACCTTATCTGCATCCTGGACACCTCCCAAGTACCAAGTGTCGGACACTTAAACTCTTTATTCACAAGGCAGTTGCTTCTAGTTGTCAAGACTTATGCCTAGTTTCTTGGGCGTTCTGAGGCAAAATCTGTAATTTTTATCGAGAGAAACATTTGTGTATTAGGAGCCTTACATTCCAGGTGAGAAGATTAAGTGTTGAGTTATACAGTACTGGCTAGTGGAAAATAAAAATATTAAAATGAGATGAGCTCAACTGGAAACAATTTCTAAGCTAGAGGGGAACTTTAAAATAAGTGCAGACTTATTGTCGGCTTAGCTAGATCCCAGGAACCATTTTAAGGCTTTTATATTCAATAAAACCCACAGTTGAGTCTTCGTAACCACCCTGAGGTGGGTACTATAAGTCTCCAGTTTTACTTGTGAGCAAATGAGGCTCAGAGATGTTGGGTGGCCCACCCGGCTCACAGGGCAGGCAGCAGAGTAGCCAGCAAACCTGTGCCTATCTTGGCTTCGCAGCTCATGTTCTTTACTACAATATGATACTGCCTCTCAAAATAAAGACAATTAAGGTCCAGAGCCACTAAGTGACTTGCTAAAAAGTCTCACTGGCAAAGTATAGCAAGAGACTTTCCAGAAGTGAGACCTCAGCTTTAAAAAGATGAATGGCTAAGAATTGGGAGCAACAGGCACGCCTGATATAACCCAAAGATGCAGGTCCAGCAAACCCTGAGACAAACAGATGTCCTTGGCGAACCAAGGTGCTCATATTTTAGTCAATGGATGAACAAAGAAAACAAGCTCTCTGGAATGAATTAGCAACCAGTGTTTTATGTAATATTACTCAATTATTTGCCCATATTTAATTCCTTTAACTCTCTAAACAGTTTTACGAAATGGATTTTAATATAATCCTCATTTTAAAATCAAGGAAATGGGAGTATAGGGGATAAATAACTGGCCCAAGTTCACGGCCAGTAAGTGGCAGATCCAGAATTCAACATTCTAACTTCAGGATCTATGTTCTTAAAATCTACAGGCAGGCAGGAGGGCTATGTCACAGGGGGCTCCACCAGCAAACAGATTTAGAATTCAATGTCGTTTCATGTAACCACTAGGAGACCATGGGAGAATGGCCCACATTACCTCTTTGAATGAGTAAGTTCAAGGTAGAGAGATGCACGTCCAATCCCTCAGACTCCTGAAAAAGTTCTAGTCTTCCTATTACTGATTTTGGCATATCTTTTCCCTCTCCTTTACAGTGTTCATGGATTGGGGTGGGGCACCCATAGCTATCCCATACACACCTGCAGGCTTTCGGTTGTACTTGAAGACTTCACAGAACACCAGCTTGTTGGGGTCCTTGCGGAAAGGGTCCCGAAACATGGCAGCAGGGATGAGATACATGTCACTGTTGGAGCCTTCAGACTGAAAAGTACTAGAGCCATCAAAATTCCACTCAGGCAACTCTGGGATAAAAAGAAGGGGGGAAATTAAGTTAAAATGCACAGGAGCTTTCCAGGCAAGCACACAGCCCCTCAATCACCTTTCTATCTCTAAAGATCTACGCTTTCCTTTCCAGAGAGTCAGTGATATGTGACTGCCACTATAACTATGCACACCCTGACATCTGCATGGAGCCCTGGAGTCCTTTCTGACTTTAATAAGACTGTCACTTTCTTAAAAGAAAGAATAAGAACAACCGAAGAATGACATTTCCTCCCTAAAAAAAGTCTACTGGACACCAAGGAGACAAATGGAAATGTTCTGACATTAGCAGAGAGTCAGTCATCACTTAATATATTGAAATAGGAGAAACAAAGATTCTCGATTCCCCCACTAGGCCATCTGTGTTGCTTCTTTCTCTAATTCAAGCTCCTACTATGTCTACTGACTGTCCTAGTTTAAGCTATGTCCTTATTTTACAAATGAGGAAACAGACAAACTAGCATGATGAATTATTCTAAGATGCTCCCAGATCATATATCTACTTTCCCACTATGTTTTAAAGGCCAGTTTCTTCCCCTCTTCAACCGACCACGAGTTCTCTGAAGGCAGAGACCAAACCCTTACCTTGTATCCCCAGCACCTATCCAATATCTGCCACATAGCAATATATGCTTTGTATCATGGACATTCATTCATTCACTCAAATGTGAACATTATCAGAGGAGAAAGCTATCCTAAAAGTAGGTACGAGGTGATAGCTTTTCTCCTCTGATCCCTTTCCAGAAGGAAGAGGGCGATGGCTTGTTCTAGACCAAAAAGGTCACAATTCTTATACAACAACTCCTAGTGGGACAAGCAATTAGATGACTTAAGAATTTCCAAAAGTGTCATCAACTAAAAAGCGAATGGCTAGTCCTATTTAGAAACCACTTTAGAATATCTGCTTTGCATCTAGAACCCCAGTGATACACGAGTATTCAAAGAGACTGTAAAGTAGGTGGTGCAGTCAGCTTAGAGCAGTGGTTTTTTTAAACTGAGTTCCTGTGGGTGCCTTAGAGCCAAATAAGTAGGGATACCCAAGTCAGAAAAGTCTCCAGCCCCCCTCACCCTCCAAACCAGCCTTTTAATCTTTTGTCTTCTAAATACTGGCTTACACGCAAGATTCCATTTAAATAAAGGGGTCCATTGTTGCCAGGCTTTGAGGCAGTGTAGGAGCTTAATGTTGACTGAATGAAGTCTGAAAAGCCCTGCCTTAGAAAAGCTTTACAAACAGAAGAGACCTAATCTAGTGGCCTGGTCTCAGGCTCCTGCCCACCCCCACACGGCTCCCATCCAGCACGTCCTCCCCACTCTGCTCAATCTCACCTTCTACGCACTTGGGCTCACAGTCCAGGGTCCGGGTCTTACAGCGC
Organism: Pteropus vampyrus; assembly: GCF_000151845.1. Lineage (NCBI taxonomy): Eukaryota > Metazoa > Chordata > Mammalia > Chiroptera > Pteropodidae > Pteropus > Pteropus vampyrus. The sequence goes on along the minus strand of NW_011888846.1, from coordinate 693,677 downwards.
AGCCCTTCTCCAGTACCGTCAATCCAAATATACATAGCTTGGACTTTATCACCCTGAGGCAGGGACAAATACACCTGCTTGATGCCTTTGTTCAAGTGAGAACTCGCCGAGGTGGCCATGGTGGAAGATGTTCTGGAGAAAGAAAATACAATTTTTTTCAAGAACACCAATTCTAAATTGATCCTCTGCAGGAATGACTCAATAAGGACAATGAAATTAAGAAGTCACACAGTGCAGGGGGGTGGTGACCCCTCCTTTTAGAAGTCACAGACTCAAAGCTATATTTATTTACTCTGCTTTCAGGAGGATTAGTTTTATATTAGACAAAAATCTCATTATAAACTTCCTCAAGCTAGAGACTATGCCTGTGAGCACAAAGCTCTATTTCCCTAGTGTAGCAGAGGTAGGGGAATTGTTTTATTTTTTTTATACTAAGATGGGCTGGGGGACAACAAAAAAGAAGATACAAAAATTCAGAAAACACAAGTTTACAGAACAGATACAAGTAAAACCCAGCCACGGAAAGGCTTGGCCGCTGTGATTTCTGGGTGAGTCTTCCCTTTGCCTTACAGCCTAGCAGGCATCTCAATAAAAAACTTTTTGAAGATTCCTTCACTCCTCCGAAAAAATCCACACATTTAGATGGCAGGCTGAAACAAGAGGGCTAGCTAAAAGACTGGAAAGGCTGGTGGCTTCCTAAAAACTGCAGGCATAATCACCAAGATGTAAACGCAGCTGATCCGAGTTGTTTTCTAAGGTGCACACCGCCCTACCTTCCATCAGTCCGAGGCAAAGTTCTCACTTTAGAAGGTAGGTTTGAGAATGATACTCTGAGATTCCACTGGAGAACTTTCAAGGATTTAGGAAATTCCCACTTCTAAATCACATAGGTCTGGAGTTTCAAAAGCCGAGGCATGCTAGAAGCTGCAAGCCACCACCACAAAACCTCTGAAAGAACAGCAACTCTGAAGCCACAAAACCAGCCTCAACCCAAGAGGAAACGGTTCTGGCCTTCCCTCCCCTCTCAGTGGCCCAGGGTGGCAGGAAAGGGAACACATTGTTCTCCTCCAGTGACTTGGGCAACTCTCTGAAGTATAGTGACAAAATTTCTATGGGCCGCCATCCATGTTTGCCCAGCTGAAAACATAACTGCTTCTCCTTCCAACAGCCTCACCCTTCTCATGGGTGGGGGTGGCATGCGGGGGGTGGCTTTTTCTGCCCAGTTGTCTCGAGGAGAACCAACACCTTTGCCTACAGCGTCTAGAGGCCTTGGTGGGTCAAATCCCACCCCCACCCTTGCCTATTAAGGCCAGAAGGAACAATCCTCTAATCCCTCCAGCTCCCACTTAAAACCTACAACCCCGGCTCCAGCTTGAGTCCCCAACGTATTACACCTCCAACATCGGTTCCGGCCGGATCTTCTGCTCTTTTCTGTGATTCTTGGCTCCAAAAGCCTAGCTGTTTACAGTATCAACTAGTGCCACCACTTGCCTAGTTGACACGACGGGGAGAAAAATGGGATTCTGCAGTTTTGAACTGTTTCTGCAGACGCTGCCGGCTCGGGGTCCTCCCTGCCTCCTCACTCACCCTAGCCACATAAGGTCATTCGTATCGTTGGGGTTCCCCTCTTTGGCCCTTCTCTTTTTGGAGTGGCGTTCGAGCCTTTCATCCTTGTCCGGTTCTCGCTGGTCCACGCACCGGAGCTTTCGGGGAGAGGGAGGTGGACATGGAGAGGGAGGTGGACATGGAGAGGGAGGTGGACACGGAGAGGGAGTTGGGGAGCGATCGGGGTCGGAGCGGGGCGTGCAGGAATACGCAGGCTGGTTGCTGAAGGTCTTGGTCTTGAGTCGATATTTCTCTCCCGAGTTCACGGAGTACGCAACGAAGCCATAGCAGTCGGAGGGGTCCGAGGACCGTGACTCTGGGTCGTCTTCACGTTCGTTGGTTGTCTTCTTCGCGTACTTGCGGCCGGGGGAGCATCCCCTCGAGCCGCCCCCGGGGTAGTTGGGATAATCCACTTTGAGAGCAGCCCTTTCCCACTAAAACGTCCCGAAAGTCGGTGCCCCGCCCCTCGGGCCCCCGTCCGGATCTTAGAGCCTGGCCAAGGGGGCCATACCCCTCCGAGGGCCGAGGCTGGGGGGGGAGGGGGTGGGGGGAGGGGGCGACACGGGGCGTCTGCAGAAGGGACTGCGCGCCGCCGCCGCCTCTACCCAGCCCGGCCAGGCCTCTCCACGGGCCGCGCCCGCCGCCACGCCGCAGCCCCGGGTCCCCATTGTTCAGTCACAGTGGCAGGCCCCCGGACAGCGGCGCGAGGAGATCGCACTAACACAGCCACTCGCCTCAACGGAGGTGTCTAAAAAGCCATCAAGAAGACCACGACGATCGCCAAGGCCTGCCTGCCACGGCGGAGGAAGAGAGCGCTCTCCCAAAGGGGACACCAGCCACTCCGTCCACCACGCACGCTACACCGCCCAGCGACCTCCAGGGGCGGCGCTCGGAGCCGCAAGCAACCAGAGGGAGATCAAAACAAGTCCCCGCCCGCCTCAAAGCCTGGCGACCGGCGCGCCCCAGTATCGCCAAGTCTGATCCGCCAGGAGCCCGGGCTTTGCAAGCCCGCGGGACAGCCCGCAGGCCGAGGCGCAGACCAGGGACGGGAGGTGGGAAGGGGCTGGACGCCGAGGCCGGGCGGCGCGGCTCGGGAGGCGGCGGGGGCGGCGCGCGTCACCTCGGAGCCCCCCGGGCCGGCGGGTCGCTTACCTGCGGGCCGAGCAGGCGGCAGGGAAGGCAGGCCGCGAGAGCGAGGTGCGGAGAGGAGAGGAGGCCGGGGACTCTGATCAGGCGCTCCGCGCTTCTCCCATCCTCGGCTCTGCAGGGCCGCCTGCCGCCCAGCACTCTTTATCCGCGGCCCGGGCCGCCCCCGGCGCCCTGATTGGCTCCCAGCGGCCGGGAGCCGGGGCGGATCGGCTGATGCGCGCCGGGGCACCGAGGCCATTGGGCGAGCCGCCGAGCGGGCGCCGCCGGGAGGGGGCGAGCGGACCGGGAAAGAAAGAAAGGGAAAGGGCCAGGGCTGTGGGGGAGGGGCGCGGGGAGAGGGGAGGGAGCGCCGGGGAGGGGGGAGCGGAGAGCCGGCTGCGTGCGGAGGGGCGAGCTCCTGCCGGGGAAGACCCCGCCTGCCCGGGCTGCCTCTCGCTACCACGGGGCGTCCCCACAGCCCCCACCCGGCCCTGGAAGCTCCCAACAAACCGCTCTCGGCCCCCGCCCCTGCGGCCTTCAGGTTGGATCGTTTTGCCCAAATTCTTCCTTTTTAAGGAGGTCCTACTGCAGACCCCAGAGCTCCCTAACGAAATTCTGACCCACGGCAACATAAATTTTCCTTTTCTTGTTGGAGAACCCCTGGCCCCGACCCCCTGCTGCGCGTTCGTGTCAAGTTGAGAGGGGCGCGGGGCGCAGGGGCCGGGAAGCCCTGGGCCGGCCTGGGCGCTGGCGGGCTGCGGGTCTGCGAGGCGGCAGCGCAGAGAGGGGGCTTCCCGGCTAGGCCTGGAAAAGCGCTTACGGAGGTTTGGGGGAAGTGACCAGACGTCTAAGTCTGCGATCTCACATTCATAATTAACGTGCTGTGTTTATAGTGTCATCCGTAGAAAGGGTCCTGAGGGCGGTGGGAACAAAGTCAGGAGACCTGATTCCCATTCTGCCACACCTAAGGCAAATCTCTCTGGGCCCAAATTTTCTCGTCTGCAAATAAAGGTCTTCAAGAGAAGACCTTTAGAGTAACGCAGGAGACTTGAAATTCTGTGTGCAAACTTCCCCAAGTGCAACTGAAAGGAAAGGGAGGTCTTTGCGTGTCCCCTTGGAAGCCTAGGGTACATAGAAAATTTAGAATTCCTTAAATAAATCCTCCCCAGCTTTGCTTCTCACGTAATTTATTATGCCTTCTTTTAAATCTGGAAAATGAGAATCAGTACCCCTTCCTCTTCTCAGCCTTGCTGTGTTGGTCGTGAAATGTATGGACGAACATAATCTTGAAATGCATGCTTGTCAACAGATGTACAATAATTATATGTGTGTGTATGTATATATACATGCACACAAAACATTTTCATTATTATACCAGTTCTATTACTCGATAATTCTATTTTTATTTCCTGAAATCCACCTGATGGTGTCTAGCCTTTATTGCATCTTTCAGGGGCCCAGGTATTTGAGACTTTGAGATTTTTCTGTTTGAAGACCAGGAAGTCATGCTTCCAGTACATTTGGAAGAGGAAGGGTGGGAGTTTGTTCCTCTGGTTATTTTGTGTACCACAAATATGGAAAAGAAATGTTGCCTGTGGCCACATACACACATACTTGGCTTCTTTGGTCAACATCCCATTAAGAGTGTGTCTAACACTCCAGTGCTTTAAAATGGCAGATGACAGCATTCATCTCACATGGGCTTTTGGTATGTTTCGGATAGGTGACATTCTGGACTTGCAAATGTAAGGGAGTCTACATTAAGTTTCGGTGCTACGCGTTGGACAGTGATGACGTGGTTGTAAAAAGCTGGGTTTCAGGTCAGATAAACCTAGGTTCAAATCTGGGCTTTACCTCTTTTCAGCTTTGTGTTGGCTTAGTTACTTAGCCACCTGAAGCCTCAGTTTTCTTGCCTACAAAATACTGTGGGGATTAATTGTGACAGCATATACACATGAGGTGAGGATCATACCTGGAACATAGTAAATGTCTAGAAAACAGTAACATGATTATTATAGGCTAAGATAATCTGAAGATATTGGATTCTTTCTTTCCCCATGACAACCCGTTATATACAACTTTTTAACTCAGTGTAATGCTTCACTGTTAGTTTTATGACAGTGGGCTTAGGCCTGGTAACAGGATGGGCTATATTCATTCCATCTCTTTCTGTAAAGTCTTGAGTTTCAGTGGTTGAGTTGGTGATTTCCAGATGCCAAACCGCCTAAGCATAAACCAGAGCCTCCTCATCGCCTCCAGCACCTGAGGTGGGGATGGCAAACATAACAGAAATGGAACAGTAGACACAAAAGCAGTTTTTGAAGCTTATGGTGCCATATTTTGCCCTGTGAGTTGGCTGCTTTTCTTGCTAGGTATCTTATCCTCTTTGAGCAGCTTCTTCATCTCGCATCTCCCAGTAGCATCCAGGGTAAATGTTCAGTTAGTGATGTTTGTTGACCACACCGAAATGACAGTGGCACCATCAAGAGAACGTGTGCTTTGAGCTGCTTTTCCAGGAATGAAAATGGATTTGCTTTGATCTGTTCATGTGACCGGGACATACTTTTGAGAGTTAGCAACGTCATACATGACTGAGAGTCTTGCAGGAGGAAACAAGAGGCCTTGTCCTACACTTACTTAAACCAGCAGAAATAGGGCCCAGAAGAGGCTAAGGAATGATCAGAGAAGCTTAAAATTGTATGAGGGAAGAAAAGCAGAAAAAAAAAAAAAAAATCCTGTAACTAATTGATTCGCCCCCAGACACGCAGTCTGTACTTTTGGAGAAGTTAAAAGTCAACAGCCTGTTTCATCCAGTTTGACTTTGCTGTGTCTGCTGCCCTTTGTTCTCCTTCCCTTCTTCCCTAAATTGCCATCCACCCCCATTCCCCACCCCCTCTATGAAAAGAGCATTACAATGCTTGAACCC
>NW_011888846.1:685340-687658 GCF_000151845.1 Pteropus vampyrus | reverse complement strand
CCAGGCTTGAGAAACACCGTGGAAACCCAAACCCAAATTATAAACTATTTTTATTTTTAAATAAATCAACACCAGTTCTTTTCATAAGAATAGGCCATTGTATAATCTTAAAAACAAAATAAAACCAAAGAAAAGAAAGAAACAGCCTTGAAGTTAATACCATTACTCTTATTCTTATACCAGGTTTAGGGAAGAAGCTGCAGTTTGGCCAAGCTTTCAAATTTCACTATACAATTAAAGAGAAAAGACCAGGTTTTACCTTAATTCAGTGCCTAACACTGAACACAGAAATTGTTCTTTATATGCCTTCTAATTGTTTGATATTCTTAAACTCAGGAAATTAGACGTTTAAGTCTCAGCTATGTTTCATTAGCCTGATTTAAATTTTGTTGAATTCCCCTCGAAATCATTTGCATACAGGGAACATTCCATTTCCCAAATTGCATGTTATGGCTGAAAATTTGGTTCTGTTTGATCCCTGCCCGAAATCTTGTCTCCAATTGGAAACTGCTTGCGGGGTTGGGAAGAATTAAATTCATCTTAGCTAACAACATGGGAAAATAAGTCCTACTGAGAAAATTAAAGCCGTACACTTCTAGAAGTAGATTTTCTCACCATTCTATCTCAAAGATGAGGAAACTGAGGGCCCAATAACTTGTGGGAGCTGGCTGAAGTCGCCTTAGTGTAGCATTTCACAGCCTGGTGAGCTAAAGTGTAACTCCGGTGACAGCCTTATTCTCTTTCCCTTCCTTAGTGTCAGGCTGTGGATGAGGCTCTCCTGGGCCACCACCTCTAAAACCCTGAGATCCCTACTGTACCCACTGAAAATCCTGAGTGCAGGGACCAATCAGTTTATCTCTGAACCCTACCTTGTAGCCTTACATATAGTGGACATTCAGTATATTCTTTGTGAACAACTAGGTTACCAGAAACAAAAATGCCGTATGGCAGGTTCTGTTTAAAGGACTCTTTGGAGATCATTTCTTTGCATATTTAATAATCTGCCTGTAGTTTCATTGTTTTGCGAATCGGATTTTCATAAATTTTGTTCCTTATTCTCAATGTATGTATGGATCTAGCTTTGTTCTCCAGATTGAGGGGAACATTGTTGAAACTTATGAAAAAGTTTAGGAGATTTAGCATTGTGCTCAAAAAAGTACTTGGATCAGAGTGTGTCCTTTCAGTGGGTGCTTTTCCCAAAGATTTCCTCCCCTGGGTCCACAGCCCTTCTCCTTCATTCCCATCCCATTAGTTGATTTGAATCTGTGTATTTCACGTTCACATGCCAAATTATAACGGGAAACAAACAACCCCGGGGTATGTTTTCTGGATGCTTGGGCAATACTTATTCTGCTTCTGTATTTTTCCTGACCTCCTTTCCCCTCCCCCCACCTTTAAACCGGTTCTTGAGAGAGTTGTTTACCGTTGGGAGAGCTCGAGGCTTGGCTACGGGTGGTGTAGACATAGCGCCCTCTGGTGCCGTTCTTTGAGAATCACGTACTTCTCTCAAGTTTGAGAGTGTGCAGTTGTTTCTTGACAGGCCTTCAAAGGGAGGGCCTCTTTGTGCTATCTCGAATATAGTGAATTAATAACATGCAAGTTTATTACTTGTGCTGGCTATTTAAGAGGTATTATCTAAAGGGCATCAGTTGATTACCAGAGGTTTATCATTATGAAATTAGGCCTGTAATAACTAGATAACTAGAAGTGGATGGCTAGCAGCATTTGTGCTTTTCTGTCTTCCATAGGGATGTATGAGAGGGGAAGGGAAAGGAAGCCCCCCAAGAAAGGGAGTCGAAAAGAGTTTAGGACTCAAGAGTTAGGAGGAAATGGCGAGGATCAGAAAACTTGGTCACAAACAAGTATTCTCCTCAGCCCTCACTCGGATCTGAGCCCAGAAATTTAAGACCCGGCCAGAAGTTGAAAGCCTGCCAGACTGTCACTCTCAAGACAGTCTGGGGGGAGGGCTGGGTAGTGGGCAGAAAGTGTGATTTAGACACACTTTAGGGGGATCTAGAGTATTTACACTGTACTGCTTGCTCCAGTTGGGACTTCTGGCTGACCTGTTTTTTTTCCTTTTCTCTTTTTTTAATAATTTCATTTTGAGGCCATTCCCTTCTCCAGCGCCATTAGCAAAATCACTGTGACCCAAAGGACATTGTTACTGGCTTGAGTCAGAACACCTGCACTTGAATTCCGAGCTTGCCTGTCAGAGCTGTAAGCCTTAGGCAAATCAACCTGCTGAGTCTCAGCTTCCTGGAGGTTCCTTTAGAAATGCTCATAAGGATTAAAAAACAGTTAGCAGAGTAAACAGTTCA
>NW_011888846.1:674077-685290 GCF_000151845.1 Pteropus vampyrus | reverse complement strand
GAGGGGAACATTGTTGAAACTTATGAAAAAGTTTAGGAGATTTAGCATTGTGCTCAAAAAAGTACTTGGATCAGAGTGTGTCCTTTCAGTGGGTGCTTTTCCCAAAGATTTCCTCCCCTGGGTCCACAGCCCTTCTCCTTCATTCCCATCCCATTAGTTGATTTGAATCTGTGTATTTCACGTTCACATGCCAAATTATAACGGGAAACAAACAACCCCGGGGTATGTTTTCTGGATGCTTGGGCAATACTTATTCTGCTTCTGTATTTTTCCTGACCTCCTTTCCCCTCCCCCCACCTTTAAACCGGTTCTTGAGAGAGTTGTTTACCGTTGGGAGAGCTCGAGGTTTGGCTACGGGTGGTGTAGACATAGCGCCCTCTGGTGCCGTTCTTTGAGAATCACGTACTTCTCTCAAGTTTGAGAGTGTGCAGTTGTTTCTTGACAGGCCTTCAAAGGGAGGGCCTCTTTGTGCTATCTCGAATATAGTGAATTAATAACATGCAAGTTTATTACTTGTGCTGGCTATTTAAGAGGTATTATCTAAAGGGCATCAGTTGATTACCAGAGGTTTATCATTATGAAATTAGGCCTGTAATAACTAGATAACTAGAAGTGGATGGCTAGCAGCATTTGTGCTTTTCTGTCTTCCATAGGGATGTATGAGAGGGGAAGGGAAAGGAAGCCCCCCAAGAAAGGGAGTCGAAAAGAGTTTAGGACTCAAGAGTTAGGAGGAAATGGCGAGGATCAGAAAACTTGGTCACAAACAAGTATTCTCCTCAGCCCTCACTCGGATCTGAGCCCAGAAATTTAAGACCCAGCCAGAAGTTGAAAGCCTGCCAGACTGTCACTCTCAAGACAGTCTGGGGGGAGGGCTGGGTAGTGGGCAGAAAGTGTGATTTAGACACACTTTAGGGGGATCTAGAGTATTTACACTGTACTGCTTGCTCCAGTTGGGACTTCTGGCTGACCTGTTTTTTTCCTTTTCTCTTTTTTTAATAATTTCATTTTGAGGCCATTCCCTTCTCCATCGCCATTAGCAAAATCACTGTGACCCAAAGGACATTGTTACTGGCTTGAGTCAGAACACCTGCACTTGAATTCCGAGCTTGCCTGTCAGAGCTGTAAGCCTTAGGCAAATCAACCTGCTGAGTCTCAGCTTCCTGGAGGTTCCTTTAGAAATGCTCATAAGGATTAAAAAACAGTTAGCAGAGTAAACAGTTCAGAAACAGAGTAGTAGATTTTGTCATCCCAAGAATGAGAAAGGGAGTGGTGGCCCATGACTAACACGACTTTGGCTTCAGGATGGTTGGCGTCTTTCAGTTTCGCAGAACTTCGGACCTGTCCGGCAACACGTTTAGAAGGAGTAGGGATAGGTGGAAATTCTGGAAGCAAGGAGTCTTTATTAAGCATCACCTACGCTGCACAGTTGGCACATATGCAGGAAATCATGTCGCTTGGGTATGGCGAAGTCCTTGCCCTTGAGGAGCCTACACTTTGGGAGGCAAGGTAGGGCCTCCAAAGGGACATGTTTTCAGAAGCAGAACAAAGTGAAGTGTGTCAGCTGTATGAGCAAATTAGCGAGATGGGTTTAGTATAAGTGCCTCATTGTTCTAGAAGAAAGGCGCCAGTAAGAATTCTTGGAGGAGGCCTCCTTGGGGGTGCTCAGTGGGGTGGGGGTAGAGGTGGGTTTTAGGCTAGGTACCAAATAACATGATAAAATGTGATTTGGGATGTCTTTCTGTGAGATACAAGGAAGTGAAATTTACACAGACGTGGGTAGGATCTAGTAAGTGACACGTGCCGAAGCCTGGTAGTGGAATGGGAATAATAAAGTACGAAGCTGGGTACGACTTGAACATTTGGATTCAATAACAATTTCAGTTTTGCACATTTGACCTGTGTTACTGTATTAAAGCACTAATAAAGTCTCACTTTATTATTTTGAATTTGAAACTGAGCCAATCCTTACAAGTTGGGGGGGAGGGGAAAGAGCATAATTTCAACCTGTATAAATCAATGATAAATTCTCTTTATGCTACTTCCACATGGTGGCACCACTTTGGTGAGCAAACAGAAGTACACAATTTCCTTTATCAGCATGAGACTTGAATGATTCTAGTTTTGAATTGTGAGAGATTATTCCCTCAGGTAAAAGGCAAACATTTGTGCCTGGAGAAGCAGCCGGTGACAGCATGGCTGGTGGACTCTGCTCCCCTCCCTTCACAGGCCTCCCTCGCATCGCTGTCTCTAACCCCCATGGCTTCCCTGCACACTTAGCCGTTCCCCTGGTCCTCTCCCCCCACCACACTAAGCCTCAGTGTCCCCTTCTCAGGCCCCTCTCTCCTCTCTCCTCAGCGATTAGAGGCTCAGGGATGGGAGATGGACCAGCAGATGGACCAACTGTTCTCCTTCATGGCTATTACCTTTACTGGGAACCAAAGATGGTACAATGCACATGTCTGAGAGGACCCACAGGGAGGAAGAAGGGGTGGACAATGTGCCAGGCATCCTAGGCCCTGTCTGAGAGTGAGCTCTCTGAAAAGAGAAGAGCCTGGTCACTTTTCTCTGATTCTTCCACTTCTGGCAGCAATTTGTAGACGGGTCCTTCAGTGTTCATGCAATATGGATTTTCTTTGAACCTTGTCAACTTCAGGCTAGGTCTATACCAACGATGCCAAATAGAAGAGACGCCATAGATTCCCAACAGGCACAAAGCGTTGATCATCACGTGCCAGCAGAAGAAGGTGGTGATAAACATGATGTCGCTAATGTCATCATCCTGCCACGGGTAGCCGGTGACTGGTCTGTAGAGAATAAAGCCTGCCTGCACCAGCCAGGAGCCCATCATCAGAAATAGAAAGTTCTCAATCAGCGAGAGGTGAAATGTGTTGGGAGCCCACAGCTCTATGGTCAACACCAGCATCAGCAGGAACACCACCAGGATGAGCAGAGAATGAGTCTGCAGCTCGATCCCTGCTGAACCCTGAACATGTGACATCAACAGCATCAGGAGCACGTAGAAAGCCAGGACCAGGGTTCCTTTTTCTAGGAGCACACACCTCTGAGGCAGCAAGTTCTTGCTCACGACATCTACACAGCCATTGAGGGTGAGGAGGATGAACATGGTGAGGTGCTGCCACTCTTTGGGGTGCATAAATCTTGGTGGCACTTCCTTGTTCATCAGTCTCAACCCTCCTTTAATGCAGCTGATCTCATAAGCTATCAGCGTGGAGCCGGTCACCATCTTCAACAAACCTCTGTAGGATATTCCCCAAAGCCTGGCCCATCTTCCCTTATTTTTGGGAGAACATGAAGGATCCAAGAGAGATTCATTGACTATCACAGCTTTGGAGACCACTATTGCCTGATACAGTCCATAGGAGACTAGAAACAGCCCCGGGTACACATGGCCGATAAAGGTTCCCATTGAACTACAGATCTGCCTAGCGATGGAGACAAAAGCAAAACTTGGGCGCGTCCACACACCTTCCGGGGCCACTTGAAGGTCTGGGCTTTAGAAAGAATTGCCTTCCACCAACTTTTATCATCTCAGCCCACCCACTGCTCCCCCACAAAGAGGAAATGCCTCTTGAATCAAGCCTACAGCTGGGGTGGTGTAAAGTCTCATTGTTCCATTCCATTGTGGTACATTGGGAACTGGCTCCGGTCAAAGAAGAAAGCTGATGAATGTGCTTCTAGGGGCCACCCCTCTATGGCCCTTGAGGCGCTTCTGGTCATACTTTTCACTTAATCCCAAGGCTTCCTTCCCCTTATACTGCTCAGCACTCAGAGAAGGAGAGAGGAGCATGGGATGGGGCCAGGGGTTGCCATGATCTCCAGGGGAGGACTGGGCACTCAGAAACCCTCAAGTACCCTTCAGTACCTCTCAGACATAACTTAGGTCCAATTGTAAACCCTTCTTTCTGGACACACACTTACAGACGTTTGGATATGTAAGCATGTAATACGCACATATTGTCTATTTGGCTTTTCTGTTTTATAGACACATTGTGAAGATGACCAAGAAAGCTCCCTTCACCTCCTCCCCTTACCTCTTCACGTCCTTGCCCCACCCCCTACCCCTACTTCAACATCTCTACTGGCCAGTACATGCATCTGAAAGCTACCTTTTGATATGATTTTAGGGACAGTGGTGGTTTTGTGGTATGTAAACCTAAGCTTGAGTCATGCTTCCCAGAATTCCTTATTATATGGCTCTAGGCTGAATTGGCCACATGAGAAATTTACCTGAGAATCTGAAGGTGGAGTGAGGCAGCAACCTCAGCACACTCGGCAGCTGTAGGTGCCAGGCGCCCCTGTAGCTCGTGCATTCTGTTACTGATCTGCCAGCTCACCTCCTGGGCAGGGCCAGCAGCTAGGCCTACAGCTCTCTAGCTTCTCTTCTTGAGAAGGGACCAGCTTCTTTTGCAGGTCACCTGCCACTGAAGTATGAGGTGGTGAGAGGCAGACATGAGCTCTTTGGTCCTCATAGGTTTCAGTTTGTCCTTGCTCTTCCCTACCTTAATGTCATATACTTCTTCCTGACTGCTGCCACATTGATCTGAAATGACCTCAGGCCCAAATCACGGCAGAGGCCACAGCCTTCCATAGACTTCTTCGCTACAAATGTATAAAGTATAATATCCATATTCCATATAACTCTGCTCCCATGATCCGTCCCTAACTGATACAAGGGATTAAGGTATAATCCTTAAAATGCAGATACTATTGAGAGGAGTGACTCCAGGAGCTGGTGTTGGCCATTTGTATTTTAACGTGAATTAGCCCATCAGCTGCATTTATCTACTAGTGTCTAATGTCCGTTGGAAGACAGAGTCCTAGGTAGAGGGGGTAACAGCCACCCATTATAAAGCAGAGGATGATGGGGACCAAAGTACAAGGAATGTGAGGCATGCCCTGGGCCCACACATCGTTCTGGGTGTATTACAGGAGGTATATGGAAGAGGAGGTTTTCTGGGAGTACTGAGCGGGGAGCAGGTCCACTCAACATGAGCTGTGCTAACACCATAGTCTTTTGCAAAATCATCTGTCCTCACAGCACAGGCAATGCCCTTGGGCAGGGAGGCAGGGCGAGCATGCTGACAGCGCCCCTAGTGGAGAGGAGAATTCACACCCAGGTGACAGCACTGCCTCTGAGCCCTCACTCCCATTCAGATACCTACCCTTTTCTCAAGTCCACTTATTTCTGGAAAAAAATAAATCTCTCTCTGTGCTTGAGGATGGCAACACTTCAGAGTGCTTCTTGCTATTGAGAGATTTGGTGGGGCAGGGGATTTGAGTATGAAGGCAAGTTGGAAAAACAAAGCTTACTTTTGCATTCTGAAGTAATTTGTATTGCTTATTTTAAATTTTAGTTCTAATGTAGTCATTGTAGACATCAGGTAAAATGTCTAAGCAAAAAGAACATTAAAAATCACCTGTAATCCCACAATGCAGAGGTGACCACTGTCGTCATTGAGGTATAGAAACACAGTTGAAGAAGGCAGCGTGAGCAGGTGACAAATGCATTGACTTATCTGAAAATAATTGAGTGTTCAACTTTCTATTAAGGTGAAAATAAAAGGGCATGAATATTGTTGCACAGAAGTGAGCATCTTTATCTCCTGTCTGTATTTCTCTTTCGGCGAATTTCCAAAACACTCGGAGAGCACTGTAGAGCTCAATGCTAAGAGGAGGGAGATTCAAAGTGATAGATTTTGTGTCAGTGAGAAGAGAACCCTAGGGATTCTCTTTGGTTCTAAAATTTGCTCTGGGAGAAGCGCAGGGTTCAGCGATGCTGATCCAGAGAGCAATGGTCTGCAGGCCTCCAGGGGGGGTGCATTTGGTCTCCCTTAGTGTTGCCTCTAGCATTTTGAGGCTGTGGTCCAGGTGAGGTGGGGGCAGCAGAGCTTACTTCGCTCCCACACTCATCTCCCAGTTGTCCCTGGCAGCCAGGGGAGGGGAGAGAACAGCAGCACTGATCCAAGAGCAGTGTCAGGTTGAAAGTGGCATGGATGAAGACAGGTAGCCCCAACTAAGGTCCTATGTGGGATGCTCAGACCCCCACCTTGGCCACCAACGCTACATGTTGTTCATTGACACATGAACATCCTGATCTCAACTTTGAAGATAGGGATCACCCATCCCAAACCAGACACTGCCCACGAGTAGCCGAGAAGGAAGCCAAGGGGGGTGAATGATTAGCAGAACTGGCAGACGGCTCCCGAGCCTGTGGACACCGAGTGGACACCTGGAAAGCTGTTTATGAGGAAAACTCAGCTTGATCCTAAGAGCCTTTGGAGGTCATTCACGGCCTGGCTGCACCACAGCAAGAGCCCCCCCCTCCCCCGCCCCCGCCGCCAGATCTGCCTCCCCCACCTGCCACCCCACACTCTGGAGGGGCTTCACACATAGCTGCTGCCATTTGTCTGGCATGAAATTCCAGAATGAGCAAGAAAGTCTTCAGAAATTCAGTAAATATGCATTTACTAACTACCGTGAATTCTACTAAGTGCCACAGGGCATGTAAAAAGTATACAGTATAGTTCATGTCTTCAAAGAGCTTACAATTTAGTTGAAGGCTCACACCTCAACACACACACACACACACACACACACACACACACACACACAAACATGCACATATACACCGCAGACATTAGAGAACTATACTCTGTTCCACAGAGATCAAATGTCACATATGTAATTTCAAATTTTCAAATAGCAACATTAAAAAACCTTAAAAAGGTGAAATTAATTTAAATGAGATATTATATTTAAACTAATATATCCAACCTGTTATTTCAACATGGTATTAATATGAAAATTATAAATGAAATATTTTAGAGCTCTTATTTCATACTAAGTATTCGAACTCTTGCATATATTTTACATTTAACAGCACATCTCAATTCAGACAAGCCATATTACAAGTGCTCCATAGCTTCGCGTGGTTAGTGGCTGCTATGTTGGCTTATGCAGATTTAAACAGTATAGAATGACATGTCGGGTGAGTTTTAAAGTTTTAGGGAAAAGAACGGTTCATGGAGGAGGTAAAAGTTTGGTCAGAGATGGCATCTGGAGAGCCACACTATAAACCTCTCAGTGGCTGGGGGATTTTATATGGTACTGTCCAAAAGCGTCTTTCAATTTACCTCCTTTCTCTTTAGGAAGGCCATTGTCATCGTCATCATCATCACCATCATCTCATCAACATCATCATCATAAAAAATGATTACAACTCACCTTGCTGCAAGGCAGGAAAACACTGTAGGAAGAGAGAAAGCCAGAGGCTGGAACCACACAGGGAGCATGTCCGTGGAAATCGGCACAAGGTCAGACAGGACCCATGTTCATACGCCAACTTTCATCTTATTTCAAGTACGGGTTACTAAGCCTTGAGCTTTGTCACTGACTTACCGAAACAAGGCTCACAAGGGATGGTAAACAACATTCTAATCTCTTAGTTCGAAAGGACATATATGCTTTATTTTTCCTAGGATACCAGCTCATGATTTTCTCCTGAAATTTTCTGTGAGTTTCATGCTTCACTGCATAAGCATGGCTTAAATTTCACAGTTTCTGTAATTAATTTCAAGTACTTTTCAATGTTCACATTTCAATGGCTGCAAATTTCTTTTTCTTCTGGAAACTTTTGGTAAGGTGGAAGCACATACCTTACCTCTGTTATACCTATTTCTTCTCTTATGACTATGCTATTAACTCATACTCATGGCTGAGGACAGAACGCAGAGACCATGGGTCTGCTTTTCCATAGGTCATTTTGCTTCCAAACCAAAATATGCATGCCCAAATTAGGAGTTAGGTTTCACTGCCTCTTGTTTAGGACTCTTAATTCTGCAATTTGGGAACCCCACTATAAATTTCAAAATTCCTTGTAGGAGATACACCTATCTGACTACCGAAAAATCTTGCTCCCTATTTTAAATTGGTTAATTATTATATGTCGTCTACCAAGCCTCCAAGAGGCCCACTGGAAGCTCATGTAAGTTTAACCCCTGGCCCTCAAGTTTGATGTGACAGACCACCTGAAGGATTAAGTTGATTACTCTCACTCAACTCTCTCTTCTGCCTTCAGTATCTCAAAGTCTGGAATTCTCTTGCGCCCTGTCCAAGCCACTGTTTATGGGGCCTAGGGAATGAGAGTCACAAAAGCTGCCTTTTGATTATAGACACAGAGCATAAGAACTTGATGGTCTTGAAGCTTCTCATTCTCATTAGGATCTCTGCTTCATTTTGAGTACAATCTTCTAGTAACACATCTCAAAGAACTACAGTGTTTCTTATCACTGACCAGTGCTGGATAAACCTTCGCCCTAAATTAATACCACCCGTATTGGTTTTATATTGCTGCATAACAAATTAACATAAATTTAGGAGCTTAAGCAACACAAATTTATTTTTCTCAATGTTTCCATGGGTCAGGAATCCAACATGGGTTAGCTGAGTCCTCTGTTCAGAATTTCACCAAGCTGAAATCAAGGTGTCGGCTGGGGCTTTGATTCTCATCTGAGGATCGAGATCCTCTTGCAAGCTCACTGGATGCTGGCAAAATTCAGCTCCTCGCAGTTCTAGAACCAAAGCTCCCGTTTTCTTGCTGCCTGTGAGTCAGGGCCTGCTGTCAGCAACTAGAGGTTTCTTGCTATGTCCCCCCTCCTGCCCCCGCCCCATAGGAAGTTCATAACTGGAAGTTCCTCCGGACCATCAACAGTACATCTCCTTGATGATTCACCTTCTTATAAGGACCTCACCTTACTAGGCCAGACTCACCCAGAACAATCTCCCTTTTCGCTAATTCAAACTTGTTATGGCAGACTGCGAGGCTAATATTGATGGTGTCATGGGACTAGGATACTGCCAGCATGAGGTGGCCCTAGAGACAGGAGTTAAGAGAATAAAACCCCTAATCTCACTCTCTTCTCCATCCTCCTGCCAAACCTCATCATTGGCTAAGCATCGTCTTGAAGCCAGAGGATAAGGGAACACACCAGGGACAGTCTCCTGGGACTGAGAGCAGGAGGGAGATGACAGATGGATTTAGGGGGCAAACTGAAGATATACAGCATGTCTCTTTAGGCTATAGTTAGGGTAACCATAAGTCCTGATTTGTCTGGAGCTATTTGGTTTTTACCTGTTGTCCGTCTGGGTGCAAGAATTAATTTTGCCTCTTTTCCCTTTCAAATGTCCAGGTTTGAAAGATTAATTATATGATCACATTAGTTATAGGTTAAAATCCAGCTGGATCATTATTCACATGGAGATAGAGTTTGCTGTAGGGTGTGTTGAGTGAAGCAAGTCATCACAGTCATCAAGATGACCTCTCTCCTGATTGTCCTGTGGTCCTAACCATCCTCGACAGGTGTAAGGAGAAAACTTAAGACCTTACGAAGTTAACGAGAACACACCTACCTCCCAAACCTGAATCGTATGCCCCTTATTTTGTTACTTCACCTTGGAGACCTTTTCATGTCAGGACAGACATATCTCCCCTGTTCCTTTTAACTCTTGCATAGTACTCCATAATTTATTTAATCATTCCTCTATTAGTAAGCATTTATTATTTAAAATTCTTTATGGGAACAATGCTTCAGTGACCATTATTATACATGTTCTTTGTGTAGATATATGTGTATTTCTGGAATAGATGCCATTTTAAGAGTTCTTAGCTACAGACAATAAGAATCCATTCTGACTAGTTTAAGAGAAAGGAATTTATTAAAATACATGGGTTAGTTCACAAAAATCATTAGAAGGGTTAGAGAAAGAGATTCCAGTTAAGTTTGAAGGACCAATGCCCAGAACTTCACTGTCAAAAGGGCTTAGGTTGCTGCTTCTGGCAGTGACCCCAGAACTGAAGGGCAAAGCAGCTTGATGATGAAAAACAAAGGTCGCCATCTTTGCCGGCACTCCTGCTACAGGATAGAACCTCAGGCAGAGCCACTTTCTTTACCCTGATCACTCCTGAGTTGAAGTCTGAAGTAAGTGTGTCTAATTGGTAACATGCCTGCACCCTAGCCAGTTACAGGGAGGCCAGAGATTAAGAACAAAAATCTACCAGGAAGGCAGGCCTGACAATGTGGAAACTGATCAAAGTGTTGGCAGGCTGTTTCAAAGGTGTCGTTAGGCTCACATGACAGATGTCCACTGCAGGGAGCATGCAGTGCAATTGTCAGCTTGAAGGCTACATGCATTTAAATTATGGCACACTCAGCCCAACCAACTTCAAGAAAGTGTAGACCTATTTACATTGCCACTTACAGTGTATGATAATTCTCTTTTCCCTACATCTTCTCTGGTAATGGATAATATCATTTCTTTAATGCTTTTAACAATTTTTGACAACCTGGCAGTGAAAAAAAATCCTATTCTATTTCATTCTGCTTTTTTCTCAAAATTGGTTAGGTTAGCATATTATTTGTTTGTTTATTAAATATTTGTTCTTCTGAGACATTATATCTTCTGGCCATTTTTTTTATACTAGGTCGCTTTTTTGTTTGTTCATCTGTTAACGTTTGAACATTTCTATATATTCTGGGTACTGATTTCTTTTTTTGTCTGTTACATGTGTCAAAAATGTCCTTCACAGTGTCCTTTTTATCTTTTTCTTCTGTCTTACTTACGGGAAATGTAAATAAAATGAGTAATCTTTTCCAAATTTTTTTCTTACTCAAGGAAGTTTTTCATGTCTTTTATTATAAAATATCTTCCTTTATTTCCTTCAACACACTTTTAGTCTTGTTACTCATGTTTAACTTTTCTATCCATCTGTAATCCTTTCCTTGTGTGTTGTATGGGGTGGAAACTAAGAGACCCCACCCCCTGCCAAATGGAAAGCCCGTTATTTCTTGCATTAATCGAGGACCCTTTCCTTAACATGTATTTAATTCATGTACTATATTTCTGTTTCTGGAGTCTCTATTGCATTACACTTTATTAACTTATGGGCCAATGGTACTTGCTTGCCCCTACACTATGATTTTAATTACTGACTATTTATAATATATTATGAAAGTTCGTAAATCAATTTATTCTTCATGCGCAGAGGACAACATTATATTCCTCTGGAACGTGCAGAGCAAATTAAATTAGGTGACTAGGTTATGACAAATTCTCTGCTCTTGAGGAGATCACCTTTTAGTTGGTGAGATGAAACCTCTTCCATGAGAAACAATATGAGAAAAAGGACAAAGGCT
>NW_011888846.1:662620-672797 GCF_000151845.1 Pteropus vampyrus | reverse complement strand
GGAACACCACCAGGATGAGCAGAGAATGAGTCTGCAGCTCGATCCCAGCTGAACCCTGAACATGTGATATGAAGAGCATCAGGAGCACATAGAGGATCAGGACCAGGGTACCTTTTTCTAGGAGCACACATCTCTGAGGCAGCAAGTTCTTGCTCATGACAT
Organism: Pteropus vampyrus; assembly: GCF_000151845.1. NCBI lineage: Eukaryota > Metazoa > Chordata > Mammalia > Chiroptera > Pteropodidae > Pteropus > Pteropus vampyrus. Next base: position 672,635 of record NW_011888846.1, on the reverse strand, counting down.
CAATACAGCCATTGAGGGCAAGGAGGATGAACATGGTAAGGTGCTGCCACTCTTTAGGGTACATAAATCTCGGTGGCACCTTTTTGTTCATCAACACCATCCCATCATCAAGACAGAAGACTACATAAATTGTTAAGGTGGAGCCAGTCACCATCTTCATCAAACCTCCATAGGATATTTTCCATAGCCTGGCCCATCTTCCCTTATTCCTAGGAGGACACGAAGCATATAGGAGAGAGTCACTGGCTAGCATGGCCTTAAAGAGCACTGTTGCCTGGTACAGTCCATAAGAGAAAAGATACAGCCCTGGGTATAAATGACCATTGAACTTTCCCATGAAGTTACAGGTCTTTATGACTCAGAACCTCTCTGCCCTCCTCTCTGTTGAGGACCCCTTAAGTTTTGGGCTGCATAGACAGTACTCACTTCTACCTACTTTTATCATCTCCCTCTGCCCACTGCTCTGAGACAGAATGGAAAGTTCTGGGCAGGAGCCTACACTACTGGGGTGGTGGGTCTCATTGTTACATTCCATTCTAGTACACTGGGAACTGACTTCTGCCAAAGAAAGGAGATGAGTATTTCCTGGTATGCACCTGTGAGAATGTGTGCTCTCATGAGCTATGTGTTTGGGTCTTTGAGATGTCTCTGGTCACACTTGTCCCTCTCTCGTATGACTTGGTTTCTTATTCTCAAGCCCAGCGCTTAGAGGATCAGTGGAGATATGCGTGGACATGGAGATTATTCGGAAAAGGCCTGGGTTGCTCACAAACATTTAGGCATCTGCTAAGACTCCTTACTCATATTTTTGGTCATATAGTGAAAGCAAATGTATTCTTCCTGAACATAAAAGTTTATCAACATTTGGGTCAGGAAGCTTACATATATACATACTGACCCCTATCTGGCCTCTTTGTTTTTCTGTGACAGATTTTGGGGACCACCAAGAAAGCCTCTCATCTGCCCCTAAATCTCTCTCTGCTGGACTGTGGATGAATCTGAAAATCCACCTTTTGAGATCAGTTTTGGGATGTTAAGGTGTAATTTATTAAAATGCAGATAAGTTGAGACAATTAGATTCAGTGAGCCACTTATATTTAATGTGAATTAGCTCAACTTGATTTGCTCCTTAATTATCGTTTGCTATGTAGGTAGAAAGTGTCCTAGGCACTAGGTGACAGCCAGTTGCATCTGAGGTGCTGTATCCAAGGCAAGAGTTTTTTCAGTTAGAACGGATAGTAGAGAACAAGGTATAGGGAGGGCGAGGCAGGCTCTGGGCACACAAATGGTTCTGGGTGCATTCTAGGAGGCACAGGGAATAGGAGTTTCTCTGGAAGCGATAATTGTGCTGAAGGCAGAGAAGTCCATCACTCAACACGAACCATACTGACGTCACAGTCTTCAGCATAATCATCTGTCCTCAGAATACAAGCAGTGCTGTGGGGCAGAGAGGCAGCCTCCATGTGGCGACAGCGCCCCTGATAGAGTTGGGGAGATTTTACACCCAGGTCCAGGCACTGCCTCTGAGCCCTCAGTCTCATACACGCATCTCCCTTTCCTACACCCATTTATGTCAGAAAAATCCATACCCTGTTCATACCCTTGACTATGAAGGCCATTTCTTACCAGTGGGAAAGTAGGAACTTGAGTGTGAAAATCAGTAAGAGAAAGAGCTTAAGATTGTTTTACAAGGGGACTTGCCTTCCTCATTTCATTTTTACTTTGACTTTCTTTTCTTTTTCATACACGAGTGTGGTATAGATTGGCTAGCAAGTCTCTGTATTCATTTCCTTTTCTTTCTCTGTATGCTGATAAACTACATTTCCCATCATGTCTTGCAGTTAGATGCAGCCTGGCAACTGCATTCTAGCCAGTGGAGTGTGAATGGAAGTGATATATAGTACTTTCTAGCTTCCCCCATAAAATTGTCCCTCACATACTATTTTCCTTTTTTCTGGTTTTATACAGAACATCACAGCTGATTTGAAAATCGTGTGTTGTTGAGGACAGAGGCACCCCAAGATGGAAGGAACAGAGGCACCCCAAGATGGAAGGGGTTTCCTGGATTACCCCCTTTTAGGAGGCCTATACACTCACTGTTCAGGAACACTCATTTTGGACTATATGTGGCCAAGAAATAAAGTTTTCTTTTTGATTAGGCAATAGATATTTTTATATACGCTTATTATATCAGATAGTTTACCCGAGCTGATGAGAAACTAATACATGGCCTTTGGCGAAATTTTAAGGAAAATCCGTAGGCAAAAAATGAGAGAAAAATAAGCACCTGCTGTTCCAAACCTGACAATAACCACTATTGACATTCTGTCGTAGAATCTCAGATTTACGAAGGCAGGGTTGTGAAATGGGAAAAAAAAAGATGAATGGTAATTGAAAAACCAGGATTCCAGTCAGAATTTCCTCCTAAGTAGCAGAGCTTCGATTTCTCTATTATAGAAAGGAAAGAGCTTTGACATCTATGTTCTCTAGAGAGAGAGGTGGGGGGCAGGAGGAAGAAGGGGGGGGGAAAGGAGGAGGGAAAATGGGAAGAGGAAGGGAGGGCAACATGGGGGTTATTGCATAGAAGGGAGTGATTTTGTTTACCCTATAAATTTTTCTAGCTAGTGGTCAAAACATCCAGAAAAATTCAAAGAGCTGAATGCTCAGGAGAAAGAGGTACAAAGGGAAGCTGTAATATGACACCGTGATGGAGTGAGCCATGGAGGAGAAATCTCTGGTACTCTCTTTGGTTCTTGCCTTTGTTCTGGGAAATCGCTGAGCTGCTCAGAGGGGAAGTGGCCCTCTGTGCAGCAAAGTCCATGGTTAGCTAAGTATTTACCATCACAGAGAACCAGTGCATGTTTCCGAGTAGCCCAGGTCTACCTAGAATGGACTGCAGGTTGCAGAAGTGACTGTTTTGGGTCACTAGTAACATTATCTCCAGCATATCAGAGCTATGGGTCTAAGGGACATAGTGGACATGGATAGATAAACAGATACTATTTATCTCTTGACCACCACATTTGTCTCCACCTCTTGGCCATTCCTGGCATCTGTGAACCAGTGTCCAGAAGAGGAGAGGGAACAGCACCACATGGCACGGATGAGGACAAACAGCCCCAGTTGAGCTCCCATGTGGGATGCTCAGACCCCCACCTTGGCCAGGCACCAACGCTACATGTTGTTCATGGAAACATGAACATCCTGATCTCAACTTTGAAGATAGGGATCACACATCCCAAACCAGACACTGCCCACGAGTAGCCGAGAAGGAAGCCAAAGGAGGTGAATGATTAGCAGAACTGGCAGACGGCTCCCGTGTCTGTGGACACCAAGTGCCTGAAAAGCTGTTTTATGAGGAAAACTCAGCTTGACCTCGGCCTGGCTACTCCACGGCGAGACCTCCCTCATACTTGCCTCCCCCACTTGCCACCCCACACTCTAGACGGGCCCCAGGCCCAGCCACTGCCACTTGCCTAGCTCGATATGCCAGAGTGAGCAAGAAGGTCCTTAAGAATTTGGTAAACATGAGTGCTGTGAGATAATCCTGTCTTCACAAAGCTAATAATGTAATTAAAAGTGAGAGACACACACTTGCGAAGTAGACAGATACCCGCTAGTTAGAGAATTATTTGGAATTAGAGGATGTCATTTTGAGAGATGTGTAGAGTGCATTTTAGAAGATTTCAGTGAGGAGTTGTTCATGGGGGAGGTTCGAGATTAGTCAGAATCATCCTCACATATGTCCCAGAAAACTGCTAGTAACTCAGAGGTTTTAGTGATTAGTTCTTTCAAAAACCTTTATACCAACTGTAAAGGAATTCTTCATTTCTTCTTGTTGTGGGACAGGCAGACATGGCTAAGAATCCAGAGCTGTATTGTGCAGATTATAATGTGATGGGGCCAATTAAATGCTTGCGCCATCAGTCTCTAATGCTAAGACAAGGGTACTTGGGGGAGGAATGGAACCCTGACAGGGATGCAGGTGAGGCTGAGAACTCTGAACTCTCTAATTCCATGGGACTTCCCTTTCTGGTAGACAAAGTGCCTCTTCCCACCTGGGAGAAAACGTCTTCCTCTGCACAGACGCCTTTTGATGACTGCACCTGGGATAATTCTGTCACCAGGGGATGCCAGTCTTTGTAGGACCCAGTCCCACCTCCCTTATTACCTCCATGTCCATAACAAGAGTAGATCCCAGTATAGCCCAGACAAGGATGTATGAAACCTGGTCTGAGGTGAGAGAGGAAATCAAAGCATCAAGAGAATGACAAGACCTCACCAATCAGTATTGGCAAGAGTGTGGGGAGTGTGGATGTGAGTGAATTCTAAAGGTGTTTGACCGTGTAAAGTGAAATGGAAGGGTTGACCGAGCCACATTTATCAATATGAGTTTACTTTCCTGAGATTCTATGTTTAATATGTGGCTTGAACATCTGGGAATGGTGTAAATAGTCTGCTAGGTTGGCCAGTTGAAACCTGGACTCGCTGGCAGCTTATAGTCAATGAAGCTGACATATTGGAATTGCCCTAGCAAACTCTGGAGAAGCACTGCCAAAGAGAACTTTCTGCAAAGATGGGAATTTTCTAGCCACCTGTGGCTTCTGAGCACTTCAGATGAGGCTGGTGCAAGTAGGGAACTGAAGTCTTTATTTTAATGAATTTAAATTTAACCAGCTATGTAGATAGTAGCCATGGTATTGATTGTGCAGCTCTAGTGTAAGGAGGCCGAAGGCTCATGCAATGACAAGGAGAAGCCTTTTTCCATCTGAGCTCGCTCTGGCTGCCTCCTGCATTCGATACATGGAGTGCTCTCATTATCACTCACTTTGGAATAATTTTTCCATTTCTCTTTTTATTTTCTCTTTATCCCAGAAATTATCTAGAAGAACATCTTTTAATTTCCAAATAAATTGTCTCTTTTTTCTGTTATTATCTATTGTATGTTGACAATGTTTTCCTGCTTTTTAAAAAGATGTTGTTTTTCTTTATAAATGTTTCATGAGAAGTATTTAAATATTCCATGATCCTATTAATTTTGTACGATATGATTTCTGAGATGGGTGTGTTATGTTCTTTTAATGTGACTCTGATTTGTTCATTTCTCTTTTTATTTCTATTAGTTTTTCTTCTAGGCATATAGATGCCACAATGTTGATGCACTAAAATTCACAATTATTATTTCTTCCTGGTAAATTGAATATCATAGAAAGAAGAAAATAAATGTGTCCCTGGCAATTGTTAATGATTCTCATCTTTAGTTTTCTTTTGTCTGATATTAGCACTATAATATCTGTTTTCTTATATTATGTTTCTATTACACTTTTATGCCTATGTTTTCATCCTTCTGCGCTCAGTCATTTGAGCATATGTCCTGTGGTCAGCATACAGCTTGACTTTCCCTTTTAACCTGTTCTGGTTTGACAGGGGAATTTAAGATGCTTAAATTTATTGGTATCGTTATATAGTCGGACTGCTTTTTAAGATGCTTAAATTTATTGTTGTCGTTATATAGTTGGACTGCTTTTTAACATTTTATTGTATGCATCCATGTTCCTTTTTTGTTCCTGACTCCACTTCCTTCTTTAAGAATATTTCCATAGGAATGAGTAACTTACATTTATTAGAATGAAAATTTCCCCTGGAACAAAGAAATGTCTGTTAGAATGGAAGGTTATGGGAACCTGAGGCTGATGACACATTTCTGTGTTTCTATGTTCCTCAACTCTCCTCACTTCTTGGCTCCAGCTTTATAAAACTTGACAAAAAATCCTGCTGAATCTTGAAACCTTGACATGTCACATAGGCACGCTTGGCCTTGGGTTCTCATAGCACCAAAGGTTTATGTGATAACCTATGCTCTTTTGTTCCTCAAATAAGTGAATTTTTATATATGGAATTGAATAAAAATTAAGGCCTTACCTCACTGATACCTCCTTCAGAGCAGCGCCGTCTAATGCAGTAGTTAGTGGTCAGTGTGTTTTTTGCCTACTGAGAAAGATTAGAACATTTTGAGATATCCTAAGAAACCACAGGGTGAGGTGGCTAAGTATTCCAGTCTCTAGGAATACTCGACCGTGGTTGGAATCAGCTTCATGCCTTCTCTCCCATTCAATAGTTATAAGATCTCGGTCTGGTAAGTTAACTTCTCTAAGCCCCGTTTTCCTCATAGGTAATATACGGTCAATAATAATTTCACCTCAGAGGGTGACTGTGAGGATTAGAAGAGATAACCCGTGTGAAAACACTCAGTGCAGTCCTCGGCACACAGTGAGAATTCAGAAAATGGTGGCTGATATATATTATTAGTGATTATCTTAGCCCACACCCAGGACCCCGGACAAGACTATTTTCACACAAACTGTTGTTTCCTGAATTCCCCCAGGGAGAGCACCGTGGAGCTCCCCGAAGACTCATGATATCTCCAAGAAGAGGCACAATCTACTTCTCGATATTCTTGGCATCCTCAAAGCTGACTGCAGGTATCAGTCCATGATCAGAGGGTCAGGGCCTGTGCTACGTGTACTGGCCTTGTCCTGGCAACCCCTGCCCTATTTTTAAGTTTTGTCTGCAGTTTCTGAATTAAGAAGGCCTGGCCTTACTGGAATATTCAGTCCTGGACCTTTTCATGTTTCAAATTAACTTTAATGAGCAAACAAGGAAAGATCAAGAGGCCTGCGGCTGGGACTTAGGGGGAACTTTGAAGCCGAAGCCAGGATGGGGTAGATGCCCTCTGGTGACAGGCCGGCGTTTGCTTTTGATGACAGTAACCCTTAGATCTTGTTCGTTTGAGCTGCAAACAGGGGCTCTCGTACCAGAATACCTGAGATGTCATCTTTTGCAATGCCTCTGTGTTCCGCATTCCACAAGTGGATTGAATACTGTGAGCAAGAAACCTGCTCTCATGCTTTTATTATATGCTTTGAGTAATACCAAGGTGATTAGGGCACATCAGTGCCCTCCAGGACTTTCTGTTCTGGTAGAGGAAATAAGATGTACACAAACAGCCGAATTAGGAGGGAGACTGAGACATGTCGTAAAAGAGGTACAAAGTTCCTTCAGATCGAGGAAGAAGCGATTGCTTCCGCCTTGGAGAAAACCAAGACTGCTGTATGCAGGAAGTTAGGTGGGAGCTGCCCTTTTAAAAATAGTCAGATTAGTCAGGTAGAGGTGAGCAGCGATCTTTCAGGTGGAGTACACAGTATGAGCCCTGGCAGGGAAATCCGGGGAATGTTCTGGAAATAGTAGGTTGCACCTATCCTGTGTCTTCTATCTGTGCTTTCATGGGAAAATCTCTTAATTCGAGCTCAGTTTCCTCATGGGGCTAGTTCTATCGACTCCTCAGAATAATTGCGGATTCAATGATTTATATTGGAATAGGCAAGTGTGTAGATTGTTGTATGTGCTTGAATAATGGTCGTTGGTGTCCGTCATGCCTGTTTCTGTTTCTTCCTTTTATTCCAGTCCCTAAGCTGGTGAGAAGCAGATCTCTAGGAACTTCTCCTGGAATCTGAGGTTCGGGGACAAAATAAAGGGAGCAACAGGTCAATACTGATGTCTGAGTAAGGAAGTTTAGGGTTGCCACAGGCAGGCCTCAGCGGTGGCAGTTCTCTCTCATGAAACGAGCGCCCTCGTCCTGGGCGGAACCAGTCCCGGACTGACTGTCCCGCTGTTCCCGCCCTTGTTACAAGCTCCGGATGGCACGGTCGTCTTTTCCAAGCGTCCCGTCACATCCACATCACCAGAGGGCTCTTCTTTCAAAGGCGTTTCCTTCACTGCTTCCCTGGCCTTCTGGTGGACCCAGCTGCCCCCTGAGCGCAGTGCCACACTGACAGGATCTGTGGGAGTCACAGAGGTGAACTCAGCCCGACACCTGCAACCTAGGAGCTGCTAATGAACAATAACACCTTTCGTAAAGGGCACACCCTGAAAAGCCTGAGAGTAGCATTCCAATGGAATACAGAGAAATGGGAAAGACATTCCATTTTAGGACCTGAGAGCCTTCGTAGAGGGGCTCTGAGCTGGGGCAAATGGCATGGGTAGGGGAAAGGCATTTCATACAGACAGAACTGCTAGAGGCAAGACAGGTATACAAGAATGCTTGGAGATCAAGATCACGTAGGCTGTAACTATGGCAGTGGGAATAAAAAACTGTGTGTTTTAAAGTGGAGAAAAGGGGGCAAGAGTCTGTTCCAAGTTGGCTCAAAAGAGCAAGAGAGGACAGGAATTGAGACATGAGTATAAACATTTTCGAGAAGGTTTTCCATAAAGGGGAACAGAGCAATAGGGCGACATACAAAGCACTTAGCACAGTGCCAAGCACATAGAAAGGGCTCAGTAAATGTTGGCCAAATGTTGGTCAAAGAAGGGCTTGACAACTCATGGGGTTGCTCAGTAAATGTGGGCCTACTGAATACGTGCCAATGAAAAGAAATGTAGGCAAAGGGGCTGGTCAGGAATAGCGTCTTGGAATCTTTTCCTTTGAGTGTGAAAAGAAATGATGGAGGTGGAGGAGGAGCATATTGGTGAGAGGGTGTTCCAGGCGAGAACCAAGGCACCAAGCTGGGGAGGAGTTGGGAGGGGCAGCCGGGCTCGAATAGAGAGACCTGGAGACCAGGCTGATAGAAGACCTTGCGTGCCAGGCTGTGACATTTGTTTTGGGTCTGTTTAGGGTGCCAGAGAGGTTGAGCCGTCAGGGATATAATGGGAGTGTAGCATTAATTGTGTTTTTCAGGCAATGTGCTCTGCTTCTATGCCAAGTGCCGAAATTGGGCAGGTTTCAACTTCTGCTGCAGACGATCTAATGAGAAGCACGTGTTTTTATGCTAACTCCAGCCTTCGGTTTCTTCCCTGAGTTTGGACAGTCCTGGGAATAAAATTTGGGGGATAGAGGTTAATGGGGAACCAGACTCACGTTAGGGATTTAAGGAGGGGTAGGGAGAAGGGGGTACGTAGGATGCTTGCTTGAAAACGGACTGTTTTTGCTGAAAGCCAGGCACGGCTCCCTCAGCTGGCTGTTAGCAGCAGGCTCTGGTTTCTGAGGCAGGGACCTTTAAGCCTTAACAATGCCTCTCCTATTTCCATAAATCAGGGTGACAGAACAATGACGTGGCTGGGTATTTTAGAGCTAAGGTGATTCATCTTGTCCCATAATGTTCTGACCGGGCATGGTTGGCACAGTCTGGTTCCCCTGGGGAATGAGTGGCAAGGGTGGGTGGAGAGGGCCAGCCCCAGGCTTAGGCCCAGTTGGACCTGGGTTTGAATCTCAATCTTTCACCTCCTGGCTATGTGACCTTTGACCAGTCCCTGAACCTCCATTACTTATCTGTTACATAAGGATGAGGCTTATTGTGAGGAGTCACTAGCTACAGAGTTTGTTGCACAGGAAGAATGTTTATTATTGCCATTAGTTTTTTTAAACGCTGTCCAGCTCTGGCTAGTCAGTAAACGATGGTGTAAATGGAGACCTGTGGGAGAGAAGCAGCGGTCCTTCCTGGCCGGAATGTGACAGTTCTGCTAGTCACACTTAGCCCCAGATTGTCGTCCACCTTCAGCTAGCCTGTTTTGGTCACATGGTCCAGGTTAGAAGGAAAGGAGATTTCCTTCTCACAGGAGATTTCAGTCATTTCCGAATTCTTTACGTTATTAGATTATGACTCAATATCCTTTTTGATCCTGAGGCTTTTCACACAGAGAGATCGGGCAGGTGCACTGCTAGGGGTTATGAGCAGCAAAGAAGATGTTTGTTAACTGGTGACTTTAGGCTCTATCTGCACTCAGAGTTATAGCTTTCTATAAGGTCATCAGCTGTGGGCTGGGATGATGGAGACACCAGATAGGTCTCCACGGATGTTAGGGCCTTGCTTGCCTCACTCCACCTTGGAAAGTTTACAGTGCCCGCCACAGATGGGCAGCCACAGCAATTCAACATGGCCCCAGGGGTGGAGGTGGATCTGACCAGGAATGAAAGGTGTTGTCCTGACTACACTGCCAGGCTGGCAAATAGGCCTTTTGT
>NW_011888846.1:623406-662570 GCF_000151845.1 Pteropus vampyrus | reverse complement strand
CGAAATTGGGCAGGTTTCAACTTCTGCTGCAGACGATCTAATGAGAAGCACGTGTTTTTATGCTAACTCCAGCCTTCGGTTTCTTCCCTGAGTTTGGACAGTCCTGGGAATAAAATTTGGGGGATAGAGGTTAATGGGGAACCAGACTCACGTTAGGGATTTAAGGAGGGGTAGGGAGAAGGGGGTACGTAGGATGCTTGCTTGAAAACGGACTGTTTTTGCTGAAAGCCAGGCACGGCTCCCTCAGCTGGCTGTTAGCAGCAGGCTCTGGTTTCTGAGGCAGGGACCTTTAAGCCTTAACAATGCCTCTCCTATTTCCATAAATCAGGGTGACAGAACAATGACGTGGCTGGGTATTTTAGAGCTAAGGTGATTCATCTTGTCCCATAATGTTCTGACCGGGCATGGTTGGCACAGTCTGGTTCCCCTGGGGAATGAGTGGCAAGGGTGGGTGGAGAGGGCCAGCCCCAGGCTTAGGCCCAGTTGGACCTGGGTTTGAATCTCAATCTTTCACCTCCTGGCTATGTGACCTTTGACCAGTCCCTGAACCTCCATTACTTATCTGTTACATAAGGATGAGGCTTATTGTGAGGAGTCACTAGCTACAGAGTTTGTTGCACAGGAAGAATGTTTATTATTGCCATTAGTTTTTTTAAACGCTGTCCAGCTCTGGCTAGTCAGTAAACGATGGTGTAAATGGAGACCTGTGGGAGAGAAGCAGCGGTCCTTCCTGGCCGGAATGTGACAGTTCTGCTAGTCACACTTAGCCCCAGATTGTCGTCCACCTTCAGCTAGCCTGTTTTGGTCACATGGTCCAGGTTAGAAGGAAAGGAGATTTCCTTCTCACAGGAGATTTCAGTCATTTCCGAATTCTTTACGTTATTAGATTATGACTCAATATCCTTTTTGATCCTGAGGCTTTTCACACAGAGAGATCGGGCAGGTGCACTGCTAGGGGTTATGAGCAGCAAAGAAGATGTTTGTTAACTGGTGACTTTAGGCTCTATCTGCACTCAGAGTTATAGCTTTCTATAAGGTCATCAGCTGTGGGCTGGGATGATGGAGACACCAGATAGGTCTCCACGGATGTTAGGGCCTTGCTTGCCTCACTCCACCTTGGAAAGTTTACAGTGCCCGCCACAGATGGGCAGCCACAGCAATTCAACATGGCCCCAGGGGTGGAGGTGGATCTGACCAGGAATGAAAGGTGTTGTCCTGACTACACTGCCAGGCTGGCAAATAGGCCTTTTGTTCCTGAAGTGTGGATCCTCCTTATTATTCTGTCCTCTTTTTGTCTTAAAAATGCAGACCCTTCTGGGTGGCGCCCAAATTACCGAAGCAGCAGAGGTCGGGATGGATCCTTTCTTTAGGAAGTTAAAAAGCTAGCAGCAGCCTGGCCTTGGAGGAAATCCCAGGGATTGGGACGAGCATGAAACATGGAGTTTGGCTGACAGTAGGTGCAATCACTCCTGAGCAGGACCCCAGAGGGGACGGCAGGAATCTGATAGGATTGAATAGGCGAGACAAGGTCCTGGGGCCCAGAGAAGGAGCACTGGTGCCTGAGGTTGCACAGGTTGACTGTGGTGGCTTAGAGTAGCCCTCCTCCTCGAGCCCCTGCTGGCTCAATCAGGGACTGAGTAGGCTCTGTCTGGCAGCCTCTTTACCTCACTGAGCTGCAGCACCGGAGACTGAAGCATCATCTTTCCCTGGAAGCTGGAGGGGAGGGACGTTGTTGCTGTATCAATAGCAAGAGCTATGTATTCTGTCTCTCTCCTTTCTGAGAAAGGCTGTTTGACAGATCTTACAGGGCTCTTATCCATGGGGCTCTTGGAGAAGAGGAGATGGGTCATGGTGGATAGCGAAGAATCCATTTCCTGACAGGCTAGCTGATAGGGGCTGAAGTGAGTGACATTATTTCTGTCCAGGGAGTGTCAAACTTTTATGTATAACTTTTTACATCTGCAGAAAACCAGGAAAAAGGGCTATGACCTCTCTTGTCTGATATTCACACAACCAAACCATTGATTCTTATGGCTATTCGAAGGAGATGAGTAATTTTGATGCCCCCGGGTCAGTGTTCAGAATGACCTGAAAAACTACAAATCGCTCTGAGCGACATGGAAGCTCTCACTTCTCTTGATGGAGAATTCCAGGCCCAGATCTGATTTTCAGTGTACTGTGATAGAGCGTAGGCTGGCTAAGTAGCTGGCTGAAGCGTCTCAGAGCCAAATCTCTTTGCTGCAGATGGGATTGCTAAAACCACTTGGGGGAACTTCAGGATCTCCGAAAGCCTTAAAGTGACAGACCCTCTACTGCTTCCCTCACTGAGAAACTGGGCTGTCTCTTATGGGCTTTTGTATTTTTAGCTCATGATGGAAATGATGCTAATGAGAATGGGCAGGTCCTCTTGATTAATTATGATCAATTAACACAGATTATGGGTTGAGTGGGATATTTCTGGTGGCTCTAACCCTGACTTAAGTAGTTAGGATTTTCTGTACTTGGCTGCCTTCTGCCTGTCCTCCCAAGGGGAGGAGAAATTGAAATCCTTTTCAGGTGGTTTGGGACTCAGTGCCAGTCCAGCAGTGTTTTCTGCTCTCTCATGAGTATCGAAAGCTCCTGCATGCAGTGGAGATGAGGGTTACAGTTCTGTGGGAGCAACCTCAGCCCCGGGAGGAAGCTCTTTCCACACTGTGGGACACCCTTCCCCATCCACAGGCACAAGGTGGCTTGGTTGGACCAGCGCCGCCATACCATGGGAAAAAAGCAGAGTACCTACCTAGATGTGGAACTGCTCCAACTCAAACACCCTGACCCCCTTTAGAAAATGCGCTTCCCTTTGATAACTGTTCCAAGGACTTCAATTTTTGGCAGCATAGCAGACCGATCGAATCTCCCCATCCCACCCCCCACAGGAAAAGATATGCTGGATAAAATAAATAAAATGGAGCAGAACAACATTATTGATTTTTATCCAGGATCTAAAGAAGAAACCCAAAACCTAGCTGACATTTGGGTGACAAAATATGAACTGTAACTCAACCACTGGATAACAAGTTTATGAGTTGGTCCTGTGGCAGGCAGTGGGGGACGGGACCCAGAGAGAAGCCCTACTTCTTGGGGTTTTTGTCTCAATAGAGGGACAGGAGGAATAGGCTTGGGCTCAGACATTGGGGGAACTAAAGCACAGATTTCAGTATAAGAGCTGGGTTTGGAAGCGTGGTCCCCTTCCGTGAAAGGGAGACTAACTCCTCCCACAGCTCACGCAGTAAGGAAGCTGCTCTCTACAAAGAGCCCAGGGTAGGAAACAAAACAAAGGACAAATGAGAATCCGAAGGCTCTCCAAATTCACAATACTCAAGTTTAGGGGGGCGCAAGAATCTCGAGCTGTGAAATTAATATAAAATGTTGTTAGCACTGAACTACGGAAACTTGGCGGGGGAGGGGGAGGTGGGGGGTGCCCGGGAGAAGCCAATGAGAATCTCAAGGGAAAAACAACCCCCACTGAAGTGGGTTTATAATCAGATTTCTAGCCCCTGCCCAAGGTGATTGTATGAGTTTGCTAGAACTGCTGTAACGAAGCACCACAGAGTGGCTGGAACAGCGACCGGTTGTCTCACAGGTCCGAAGGTGAGGAGTCCGAGATCAAGGGTCCGTAGGGTTGGTTCCTTCTGAGTCTGTAAAAGGAGTTTGTTCCATGTCTCTCCTCTAGTTTCTGATGGTTGGCTGGCAATCTTTGGCATTCCGGGGCTTGTGGAAGCATCACCCCAATCTCTGCCTCCATTTTCACACGGCATTCTCGCAGTGTGTCTGTGTCCAGATTTCCTCTTTTTTATAAGGACATCAGTCACATTGGAGAAGGAACCCATCCTACTCCAGTATGACCTCATCTTAGATAATTACATCTGCAGTGCCTTATTTCAAATGAGTCCTGGAGGTTAGGACTTCGGCATAGGATTGGGGGGTGGGGCCAGTTCTACCCATAACAGAGATGATCCACAAGAAGGAAGGTCAGCTGATACACATGGTGAGAGAATAGCACCCCAGGAACGTACCGTAGAACGTAACAGAAGAATCTGAAACAGACGAGGCTCTTTTCCTCCCTCAGACTCAGTGTCCTCAGCTGTCACAGGGAGAAAACATCTTCCAGCCAACACGATTGTTATGCGGGTCAGATGAGATACTGTAGGGAAAGCTCTACAAACTGCGATCACGTGAGTTTTCATTTTTATTACATTAATTAAAAACAATAACTCCCATTGATCAAGAGTTGTACTAAAGTCTGTCTCATTCAATTCTCACCACAACCCTGTGTGGTAAATATCCTCATTTTATGAGTGAGGAGACTATGGCTTAGTTAGATAGGTTCAGTCATCTGCCTAAAGTCACATGTCTCGTAAGTGGCGAAGCTAGAACTGAAACTTTGGCCTGTCAGGGTCTAAAGTCTGAGCCTTTACTTATTTGGAATAGTTCTTGGTGTTAGGGCTGAGTTCTGGGCAGTGGTGAGACTGAGAAAGTGGCTAAAGAAAGAGGACATGCTTTCTACTGAGCAGGAAATGCCAATCTAATGGGGACAGTGAGTAGATGGAGATTTCTGTTGAAAGCGAGTGAGCATGGTGTTAGAGGGTGAGGGGAAAAGAGAAATAAAAAAATGAATGAGACCTAGTCCGGGCCCTGGGGGAGGCGGGGGACTGAGAGAGCAGAAGGAGCCTCTGACCCCAGCAAGAATGCGGGGAGGGGGCGGTCAGGAAGGCAGGGAGGACTGCAGGGGCAGGCGACTTTGACCTGACTTGGATGGAGTATGCCTGAGGGTATGGGCTCTGTTTGGAATCCCAGTTCTACTGCTTACATGTTGTGTGACCTGGTATATTCTTGAAACCCCCATTTCTGAAACTATAAAATGGAAATAATTATTCATTTGCCTTCTTACCAGCCACCTGCCTCTTCTTTCTCTCTAAAGAACCCCGTTTTTTGTTTTGCTAGTTCCCCTCCCTCTCCTGTGTATCAGAGGAGGCGAGGCTGGGCTCCAGCCACGGCAGCAGAGACTTGAGCAGGCTGAGCACATAGGAGATTCCCTTGCTGGTGATGGATGTAGTAGATATGGGCTTGAAATCCAGGTCGTCGGGGAGATGTGAGGGTGTGCCTGCTCCAGGGTTTCCAGAAGGCCCTCCCCCCATCCTAAAGAAACATATATTTATAAAACAAAGCTCTCTTTCTGCCTCTGGACATTCTGTGAGGATGTGTTATCTGGAATATGGCAGCATCCTGAAACCCTAATGGTTGCTAATCTGAGGACAAGACCAACGGGAAGGGCAGAGAGAAAAACTAGAAGTAACCTGGAGAAATAACCTGGATCCTTGATGACTTCATTCAGCCACTGTACTATCCAGCTCTGGGGCTGCACTGCCTCTGGGGTTCCTGTAAAGTGAGAGAATCAATTTCTTTTTGCTTAAGCCAGTGGAATCAGTTTTCTCTTTGTAGCCAAAAACATCCTAAATGACTTATTACCTGATAGATTTGCGTGGAATAAATGAGGCGATTCCTATCATGTGCTTAGCACTGTGAAATGCTCACGATGATCATTTAATAGGATACTTTATTATGGAATTATATGTCTTTCTTCTTTACTAATACGTGTCATAATTCTCCAAATATATATGAGAACATTTTTGACCAGAACCCAACCTTCTGCTTCCTTGGTGGCCAGCTCAGTTGTGAAGCAAATTGTAGATATCGCATATGTATTTCATACCATGTGTGTGTGTATAAAATTCCCTAAATGTAACCCTGATGGACAGTCTAACCAGCTGCCCTTGTGAGTAGGGGCGGAGACTCTGTTCCCAAGAAAAATGTTTTATTTTGCTACTGGAAAGTGGATTTCGAGAGAATCTAATCTAAGTAGTTTGAAAAAGGGAAAAATGGCAGACTTCTCTAAAACTGGAAGGTGCCAGAATCCCAGGCTATAGGGGCTGGAAAAGACCTGCGAATCATCTCGTCCATCTTCTTTATTTCTCGGCTGAGGCCTAGAGAGCCGTCAGGGTCACACCGCTAGAGGCCAGGCCAAGGATTAGGACGCAACCTCCAGACTCCTGCCCGATCCCTTTCCTTTATTTGCCATTACTTTCTCGACTTTCTCCGGAGTCGACTTCCCTTAAAACCTGAGTAAAGGGGAAGCCCTCTCTCCGGAGGCTGTTTGGGCCGAGAGGGATCCATGAGAATCCATGGGAATCTGTGCACCCACTTCCTACCAAGGTCGTCCTGCAGAGTCGCTGCCAGGGACCAGGTGGCCTGGCATGAGATCTGAGACTCGGCACCCTTTGTTGAATGCAAACATCAGCCCCTCGTTCCTAACAGGTCACTGAGGGCCAGGAGTTGGGAAGAGGCGTCTCCCTGCCCATGCGCTGATCAGCTCCTAGCGTGGAGGGCCCATAACGGGTAATGGGAGACTCCCCATTCCGGCCAGGACGGTGTAGCCCCGACGGGCTGCATGGCAACATCCATCCCAGGGTGAGATTTGGAAACTCTTGAAAGACCTTCATTCCAGTCTGCCCTCGTCTGGCTCTGCACGTGGCCTCCCCTCACCCGCCCCACCCCCATCCCCCACACCATGCGCAGTCACAGCTTCGTTCATGCCGGTTCCCACACCCAGATGCTCTTACCTACTGTCGTCTGCTCCTCAGGCCCAAGGTGTTGCCCGAATCGATTTAAATTTCAGTGCGAATGTGTACCGCTCCTTCAGAATTAGCCACACCCTCCTCTATATTTCCCCTGTACTTGGTTTATTCCATCGTCATAAACATTAATTCAAGATGGCTTTAGTAGGGTTTTTTCTACCAGATCATAGTTCTGAAACTTAAATGCAGTCAGTTCACCTGGAGATCTTGGTAAAATAAAGACTCAGATTTGGTTGGTCTGGCATGCGGCCCAGGAGTCTGCGTTTCCAGCAAGCTCCAGGGTAATGCCAACACTGGTGGCTTCTGGGCCATCCTTTGGGTGGCAAGGTACTACTTTTGACAAGGTAGTTGCCATGTCTCATTCATCTTTTTAATACCAGCTTTTAGCATAGTGTCAGGCTGATCATAGGTGTTTAATACACATTTGTTGAATTGAAAGAAAGTGGGTTAAGATACTGGTGTTTCTGGGGTGTCTCCTTTAAATGTAAATATGTGATCTGGGCAGTATTAGAAAACCGTTGTGGCTGGGATGGCAGAAAGTAGGGGGGGGCATGACTTGGGGCTCACAGGGAGCTGAGTGGGACCAAGACTCCAGCTTTAGAGATCCAAAAACTCAATTTTATCTGTCTGTTTAGGTTCTGAAGGACTGATTGACAATAATATATTAATATAATTATGTATTAATATATTAATATAATAAGGCCAATTTATTCATTAACATGAGAGGATGTGTCTGTCTGTCTTTCCAGTGACTGAATTACTCATGCATGCTAATGAGGTGCCCCCACCAACCACCCATGCCCTCCCCACCAGGCTCCCCGCCATCCACCCTGGGACCAACGTACCTAGGGACAACGTAGCTCAGAACATTGACTCAGAACACATACAACTAAATGAACTTGTGGCAGAAATACAGCAGGTGAAAGAAAAGCTTGGCAAATTGTCCCTTTTCCAAACAAATTTCACTGCTGTGGTAGACTACTTCCTTTCTCTCAACTGTGGTCTCTCTCCTTGGGTGGCACCAGATAAGGACGGATAAAGTCTTGCTTCTGAGTATCTGTGTTTCTGGATTTCGTGTTGAGCAGCCACTCCTCCTTCAGCTAACACATCCTTCTACCAGGAAGCCCAGCTTCGAAATAACTGATTCTCTCTCAGCTGTTTCCAGCTGCACCTAGTCTCGATACATCCAGGTGGGCATTTTAATGGCGGGAGTGTGTGTGGCATCAAGTATTTCAGGGTGGGAGGCTTCTGCAGAGACGACTGAGTTGATTTGATGTTTACTCCCCTTGTTTCCCAATTCTGGGGCCCTCACATTTGGCTTTTTTTCTTTACACTACCACTGAGGGGGACAGATCAAGATCGAGCCAGTGGGCCGGCTGGAGAGCTGGACTCCCCTGTGGCCTGGGGTTCCCATCAGCTGGGGAGCTGGCTGGGAAGGGGGCTCATAGCCTTGACCCACTTACACATTTGCCTCATGCTGTGCTGGCGTTTTCTTGAACTTCTTGTGGACAGTCAGCTTGTGAGTGAGTCTCTCAGCATATATTTTACCAACTAAGCCGCTAAGCATGTGACATCCTGTGAGTCACTTCTCTTCGGATTTCAGTTTCATCTTCTGTGAAAGGAAGGCTTTGGAAGAAATAGGCTCTAGGGTCTCATATAGCCCTAAGATTATCAACTTAAAGTAATTTATATTTATAACCTGCTTTAAAATACAACATTTTACTGACTCCTCACAATTCCACATTTACCTAAGAAGTGAATGAGTCTTAGAGAAGATAAATACTTTGTCTTAAATGGCCATACTAGGTCTCAAACACAGATGATTTTCTTCATCACTGACTGATAATGTCTGTTGGGGCCAAACCAGGAGGGTTTTCTACTTATCTGGCTCCCTCGTTTCTCCCTTTTCCTGCCTCTTCCTCCTCTGGGTCTGGGCTGCTTTTACCTTGTCTTATTTCTGCTGTGTTTTCCATGTTCTCTCTCAGCTTTCTCAATCTCTTTCTCCTTCACCTTTCCTTCCTTCTCCCTCCCCTACTCATGCCTCTCTTACTTAGCCTTCTCTCTCCCCTGCCCTCTCTCCTCCCCCTGCATGCCAACCTCTCTTGGTCAACATTGCTGGGTTCTGCTTTTGTAAAGATGTCGCCCCGCGCCTGGGTGAATCTGTGGGTCGGCGAGGGAGATGGTGTCCCAGCGTGGTCCAATGACCAGGGTGGTGGTTCCTAGTCTAGTGAAGTGGTTTCCAATTATCAGGTGAAGGATGGTCTGCGTTGGAATCACAAGTGGTAGGAAACAGGTTTGAAACCAAATGCAGATTCCTGGGCCCCAACCCAGAGACTTTATTCAGTAGGGTCAAGGTAAAAACTTAATACTCTGTATTTTTGAAAAGCTCTCTTGAGATAATTACTATGAGCAGTAAGGTTCGTACCTTGCATTTGGGACCTGTACCCACCAGGTCCTGTCTCTGGGGGTAAGCCAGGGAGTGGCCAAGTACCTGCAGTGGTACCAGGAGGGTTGCCTCGGATAGAAGCCTTCCTTGTAGCTCACGGGGCATCAGTTAGTGAGTGTGGCGCCTGCTCCTTCCCCATCCTAGGTGGATGTCCCATAGGTGGTATGTCTGGATCAACAGGGGATGCTCCTTGCTTCCGCCACATTTGGGCAAGTGGTTTTCTGATGTGCATTCCACCTGTTATTTGCTATAAGTCCCCAAACCAGAAATAAGTCCATTCTTTTTATCCTTTTTGACGACACTTCCTTCTCTTATACAGTTGTCACCTCTGTTATTGGCTGGAAACAGGTAAGAAGAGAGCAATTTTCACTCAATTGCCTCTAATAGAACATGAGTTTCCTAATTAGTTTAATTAGTTTTCTAATCAAATACCAGGACTTTCCCCCTATGAGCTCTCTGGGTTCTGACGGCCACACATGAAGAATTGGATAGAATCTTTGATGCTATCTAATCTCTTCCACACTAATGAATCCTCCCAGCCTGTTCCTAAAAGGCACATGTGCTGTATCACCAAACTCTTTGTGGGGATCACTGTCTGCCCTTGGTTTACACCATGTGCCCTCAATGGGGACAATATTGCCCCCAAGAGGGTGACAAATTATAACTTTAGATACTACAATGGTTTGTGGCCCTCCAAAGGGCCACAGGACATAAAATATATAGATTATCTGTGGTATTAAATTTTCATGGCGGGGGAAGGGAAAAGGGAACACATGTTGAGTAAGTTTCTTAGGGAAGACAAAAACTAGAAAAAGGGTTGAGAAAAACTAGTTTATGTAAAGGAGTCTGTGTCTCTGGCTGAGAAGTTATAATTAAACCAAATCATCCACTAAAATACACTCGTTAGATATTGTCTCACTCACCCACACAGCACTTCTACTTAGTCTTCTTATTTCTTAAAACACACACACGCACACACACGCACACACACACACACACAGGCACACGCACACACACACTAAGGAGTAGATACAAAATGACATTATAGAATACATACCAACTACAGGGTTGGGATCCAGTCAACACTCTTGCCCTCACCAACAACTGTGAGAAGAGAAAAATGTCATTATTTTCAATGTCTTGTGTGTCTCTCAAATCTATCCTGTCCTTCCCCTCTCAGAGGTAATCATTTTCCTGAATTTTGATTATACTTCCACATACATGTTCACATTGTTCAGTTTTGTGCATTTTTGAACTGTCTATATATGGAAGCATATAGTATATTATTATTTTGAGACATTCTATTTTCATTTAAAATTATATTTTTGAAGTTCTATGTACTAGAGTTCTTCGGAGAAACAGAACCTATACTATATATACACATATATATAAAATTTATTATGAGGCTCATGTGCTTATGGAGACAGAGAAGTCCACCATCTGCTGTCTCAGGCTAGAGACGGTGGTATCACTGCAGTCTGAGTCTCAAGACCTGAGAACCAGGGTTGCTGATGGTATAAATCCCAGTGCAAGGGCAGGAGAAGACTATGTCCCAGCGCAGAAGACAGGCCAAAAGAAAAAGGGACAGGTTCTTCCTTCCTCTGCATTTTGTTCTATTCAGGCCCTCAATAGATCGGATGAAAAGCTACCCATTTTGGTGTGGGCCGTCTACTTTACTAAAGCTATTGATTCAAATGGCTCTTAAGACTGTTGAGACCCAGGGGAATACATTGGTACCTAGTGTTTGTATGAGGTTATATGTGAGGAATCGTAAGGGATGTACCCTACACTGTGTGTTCTCCATGTGAGTTCTTCCTTATGTTCTGTGAATTTGGGAGAGAAGGAAGGAAGGTAGCGTTGGTGTCAAGGACAAGTGAGAGGAGAGGCGAGGGGCGTCTATAGCATAGTCTCTGAGAATGGCAAATGCCCAGGCATCATGCTGGAGAAAATGCTTATTTCATTGTTTGGCAATGGTTCGTTAGTTATCAATGAACCAGAGCAGAAGAGCAGAACGGAAACCATGACACCCACCCCACTGTAATGTGGGTTCCCTCCAAAACCATTTCCCTCTGTACGTGGATGCAGTGAGCTGGAGAGAGGCTATAAGTCGACTTCAGGAAGCTCTCTCCACACTCTGGAGCCTGAGCTGGCCAAACCCGGGCCTCATGTCTCTGCCTTTGGCCAGATCTCCCTTCGCCTCCAGGGGAGGCTTTGAGGGTCACCTGTATCCGGGGTTGTCTTTCTTCTTCTACGGACTTTATCATGCACAACTCGTGTTCAGGGCCTCGTTATGCAGCTACCCAGTCCAGCACCTGCCGTGCCGTCCCCGGAGCCAAGGAAGATGGGCCAGGCTGCAGCAAATATACTACATTGGGTTGGTGAAGATACTGAGTGCCTGCCTTTTAGTCGCCCAAGAGATGCACAACATTCAGGGACAGTTTGTACTTATTAGCAAGATATATCATCAGAGAAACTTTTTATACCACAAACAGTGGCAGCATCTCACTCTCTACGTGAGCGTCTTCCTGAGTGGGTGTGTAGATGTGGTGAGCCAGAACCTGCTGCCCCAGAGGTGCACTGCTCTGGAGCATGGTGCCCAAGCCCTGGGCACATTCCTGTTTCTGCCTCTGATGGTGTCTCACATGCAGGATTCAGAAGGAGTGGAACTGCAGTGTCACATCCTGCTCACCCAGGCCGTCTTCCTGCTGACACTGGCGATCACCGCAGAGGTGTGGGCTCCCAACATGCCGCAGCTCGGGGTGATGAAGGCCTTTTTTTATATGATTACGGGCTCTTGGCTGATACAGATAGGATTTATACTACACAGACCAATCTCGGGCTATGAATGGATGGACGATGACAAAAATAACATTATATTTGTCACCACTTTCTTCTGCTGGCATGTGACTTCCATTGCCATTTTGATGATATGGATCTATGGCTTCTTCTTTTTATGGTATCGTTACATTTCTTGATGTCTGAACTTGGATGAGCCCGAAATGGTTCCTGTCACCTGCACATTCTGGAACACCTGGTTGAGAAACTGAGGGAAGTGGAGCTGTCAGAGAAGAGGACCGGGCACCCTTCCTTCAGGGGTCTCACCTGGGGCAGCAGACCCCCCCCCCCTTTCTGGCTTCTCTCAGTCTCATCTGCTAAGCCGCATGCAGAAGACAGGTGAATGAAACACAGGAGGCTCGAAACTATGTCCTTTGCTCTCAGCTCCCCAAGTATTTCCCCTACCTGCCCTCACTCTCCTCAACTCCAGCCACGGCAATCTGCTCCCCCACCTCCTCTCTGCACTCCTGACTCCCTCCAGGAGAATGGTAAAATAAAGGTATTATATCCTGCCTTTGGGTCTTTATGAAATACCCCTCACCCACCACATAGAATACACCAACTAGTCGCATTTAGTCCATCACAGTAATTTACATACTTTAATACCTCCTAATAATTTATCTATCGTAATAACCACCTCCTCATCCTTTTTCTTTCTAGATCTCTGTAATGCTCATACTAAACCCAAACTGCAATTTTGAATATATAGAACTCATAAGACTGTTACTCTTTCTTTTGATTATTTTATGATTTATCAAAAGGAAAGTCCGATCCTTTTTTTTTTTTTTTTTCAGCTTTATGGAAGTATATATTTAATATACAAAATATCAAGCATATTTAACATACATATTTTGATGAGTTCGGACCTGTGTGATATTGTGACAACATCACCACAATCCTTACAGGCGGTTTCCTCTGCAGGGTCTTGTAGAACAGAATAACCCTCTGCACATTGTGAGGCTCAAAAGGGTTCGTCTGCTTCCAGAATTTTTCTGTCTCCCTGAGTGTAGTCTGTCAGATTCTTCTATTTGGGTAAATCAGCCCATTGCTCTGTACACACCTCAGTCAATTCCCGGGTAGTAGACTCACCCGAACCCACTCCTTTCCTGTTTGCATGTGTCACAAAATCCAATGGCTTGTTTACTTCACAGACTTTTCTTTTTAATCCTACAACTACCCTCCCAGGTCAGTTTTTAATCCTACAACTACCCTCCCAGGTCAGTTTGTAGATGATAACCTGAAACTCAAAAGGGACAAGAAACTGGCTTAACATTTTGTGTGGGTTAGGGCTTGGAATGAGGCAGGTTCCTTCTACCTGCAAGAGCCCGCTCCTGTGACCCAGCCTCCCAGACACTTGCCGGGTTCCAGGTCCCTCGCTACCCGGTCCTGCGCGGCCCTCGCATGCGCAGTACAGACCCTGTCTGTGGGCCTTGGGAAGCTGGGGATGCCAGACCTATGGAGTCCCAGCCCTTAGTCCAGCTTCTCTGCTTCTCCTTGATCTTGGTGACCAACGGAGCTCAGCAATTTCCTTTGTAGGCTCGGCCCTTTTCCTGGTTGTCGCTTCCGGGTCTCATCACCTCGTTTCTCCCCCACAAAGTTGGGAATCTTTCCAAGCTTCGCCCAGCCTCGCAGGAGTTCCTTCCTGTAGCCCAGATGAAACCCCTCTAGTGCCTTGAAGTTGGAGAAGTAGCGAATCTGTTTTTCCTCTACATCTTTTTTTTTTTTTAGTGATATAGCAAAACTCTGTTTTCTACTTCACCCAGGCCTCCTCTTTTTGACTTAAGATCATATTTTAGGGTTTTTAACCTAAAAATTGATAGTTTTTTGCTACTACGGTTGGACCTCATCTTGGGGCAATATCTTTCACTAAGTTATATAAAAGGGCAGGAAAACAAAGCAGAAATGTTAATATTTCAAGATATTATCTCTACAAAGGTGAAAGTTGAAGAGATACCAAAGCCACTTATTGACAGATCTGTCCCATTTCTGAGTACTGTTGAGGTCCTGTTAGATACTGATGAACTCATTCTAGTAGTAAATTAGTGCCTCCAAATATTATTATGCCTCGCAGCATGTATCTTTAGGCTAAATTAATAAATATCGTCAGGGGCCTCTAATTAATAAGTATTTCTGAGACCTATTATAATGGTGGAATGGACAGACTTGCTGTTTGGCTGAGAAGGCCCTTCACGTATTCCTATATCACAGTATGTCTTTGCACTCTGATGGTAATCCTGAACTTTGAAATGTAAAACCAAATGAAGATAATTTTGGAGAAAAACAAAAACAAAAAACCCAAATAGTTTTGGAGAGAGGTGTAATCTTCACCACTATCCACCAGAGGGCACCATCCTCACATGAGCGGGGAAAGGGCACTTGCTCCCCATTTGGTATTTGAACTGTCAATTTAGTAGAAATGAAGGAGGGATGAAGAGGAGGGCAGACAACTACAGAAGTGTTGTCCACGCATCCAGTATACAATGAAGATTTGTTTGTTTCCTGTTAAACTTAGATGTATGGATATGAATCAACATAGTATTCAATTGATAGACACATATTTATAGATCTGTGTACATAGACGTGTATAGATATATAGATACATATGTATCTATATATACATCTACATATATACATATATATATCTATATGTGTATCTATATCTAAATATAAATATCTATACATATAATAGTTAGATACCTAACGTGTATGTATCTCAAAAACACAACAGTGTCAAAATCCCCCTTGAGCTAAAATGACTGCTTTTTAGCAACTTTATGAAAGTCATCAAACTGTTCTTTTCAGCTCATCACATAATAAGCATGTAATAAATAGTTAGTGAATGAGTAAATAAAGAACCTAGTACAGGCATAGCACAGTTGAAATGTCGGGTTAATTCTGATCTGATCTGTCTATGGACAGAAAGTTTTCTGCTCTTTTCCTTGAGCTGGTCATGATAGCACATTGAGTAGCCCTGGCTCCATTTATGGTCGAAAAACAACATTGTATCATCTTGAGAAAAATTAACATGAAAGACAAATATAACTTCTTTCCCACATTGCATCCTGCTTGCTTCTATTTTTTCTGGAATGACTAGTCTAGATCAATGGAGGACTGACCAGGATTAGAAAAACTGGGGTCAAAACTGGTCACAGAAGATCTCCAGTTATTGTGTGTGCTATGTTTTGATGCAATAGTAAATGGCTTTGTTCCAATCTTCTGGTAAAATTCTTAGATATGTAGGATACCTTTTCTTAAAAAAATAGCTCCTTTCCATATAGATATTATTTACTTCTTTTATAACACCTGCGGGAAAGTCTAATTGAACATATAAGGGTACACACAAGAAGTGGTGGGAGGAATTATACAGAAAAATAGATTGTTGTGAGGGAGTCCGCAGAATTTAATTTTAAGTCCATTAAAATACATTTTTTTCATGTGAAAAGGAGGTTTGATTTATTGGCGTATTTGAAATAGCATTGGCTCTTGAATTAAATAGGCAGAAACAAATCTCAGTGTTGTACTTACTATCTTTCAATAGAAAGGAGGTGATAATAATCTCTATTTTGCAGGACTGTGAATTGAATGAGAACAAAGAATAAACCACCCAGTCTAATTTCTTCATGGAAGGCATTCAGCTCATGTTTATTCTCTCCCTTTTCAAAGCCAGTGGCAAATGAAGTAACCCAGAGGGAACAGCAAACCAGAGGGAACTATGTGGGAAGGAGGAAAAGGGGTAAAAGCAAAACTTGGATAGTAGGTTGAATTTTCCAGCTTATCTGAGAGAAAAGTCAAGTTATTAAATATTCATGGGATAGCTGTTAAATTTCCAGGAGGATATTACATCCAAAAGACACATTAGAAATAAATAAAGAGATCCCTGCTTTCCCAAAGTATAAAGTCAAGTTAAATAGATAGAACTTAAACTTAGGATCTATAATTGGACAACAATTTTAAAGAACCTGTCAATACATACAAAGTAGTATGGACTAAAGGCCTAAGTATAGGAAGAGTCTGGTACCTTCAAGGGTATCCATGAGATCAGGTAACATAAAGACTGATAGAATCTGGAACCCCTTAGAGGAGGTGTCATTGTGTGTTCACAAGGAGCGGGCTTCTGTTGACTGGGGGGATGATTCAGCCCCTAATCAATTACAGTGGCAGGAAGTGGATAGCACCATGAGCATTGCCGGTGAGTCTCTGAGAGGGCGCTCCGAGGCTTTGAGCCTCCCAAATGAAGCGGACCACTCACCTTCCCGGTCACTAAGAAATCTGAGTCATTTAGGGAACCCGTATGTGGCTCTTCTGTTATTCATGCCCTTTACTTTCCTTTTCTCTTCTTCTCCCCACCCTAACCTGCCACCTTATGCCACCAGGCCTCGTTCATAAGACAACTAAGACAACTAAGAGGCAGGAAGTAAAATGCAGATCGGGCCATCACGTGCCATACCTCCTCCGGGTGGAAGGCTAGCACGAGGTTTGGAACTATCCAGTGACTTCTTTTGTTCACCCTTTGGTATTACTGTTGTGTGGAATGAGTGTTGAAAGCCTTCCCAACTTATTAGAAAGTCTGGAGGCAAACAGGTGAGAATGGAAAAACAGGAATAAAGAAATAGTAGGATGAAGGGGAGGATCTGAAGAGCCTTGTTCCTATACCCTGTTAAGACTGTCTTGTTAATGGAATGCCCTGTCATAGTTGAGCCCTTCGTCTCTAGCAGTATATGTAGCTATGGAACACAACCAATTGGAAAATTTCTGCCAAATCCTACTTTCCTATACTGAGAAACCCTAAAGCTTGAAGGTCTTCTCTTGAAAGAACAAGCCATTCAACATTTATAGAACTTAGACATTGTACAAACCCTTTTAGTACCTAGGGGAAGAAAGATGAAAGGGACAAGTCCCTCCTCTCACTGTGAATTCCTTCTGGTGGGGAAGACAGATACATCAGCGGATGAAAACAGTGACTTGTTCATTGTAATGGTGGCAGATGTACCTGACGGTGCAGGGGGTGCGGATCCATTTTACCGTTGTGGTAGATTCTACCATGCTTGGTTCATCACACAGATTATATGTGAACCAGTTCTTGATGGATGACGAGTCATTTGTGAAACACACTAAGGTTGAGAGGACATTTCAGGCCATGGGAACACAAGAACAGAGACGTGGAGGTTGGAATGAGAATACATAGCATGTGTAAGAAAGAGCAATGTCTTGGCTGGTCGACAGGAGGTGGCATGCTGTGGGATGGTGGGAGATGAGGCTGGGAGGAACGCAAAAGCCAGATCTGGTGAAGTCTCAGAAACTGTACTAAGGAGTTTGGACTTGACCTTGTTAGGGCATTGAGGAGTCTTTGAAAGTTTTAACAAAAACAGCCTCGAAAGGTTATGGTGGCAGTAGGGACTGTCCTTGGAAAGGAGAGGGACTGGAGGCCATTTTAAGAAACTGATACAGTAATCTAAGTGGGAGATGATAGAGGTCTGAAATAAGGGAGTGACTTTGTGGATGGAGAGGAGAGGACAGATTTCAGAGATGTGTCGAAAGGGAAATCACAGAACATGGTCCTCTGTTGCACATGAGGTATTTGTGGGGGAGGGAGAGAGAGAGAGACAGAGAGAGAGAGAGAGAGGTCAAGAGAGAGAGAGAGAGAGAGAGAGAGAGAGAGAGAGAAACAGAGAGGAACATGAGAGGAACAGAGAGCAAGAGAGGAATCAGAGATGATTTTCAGATTTCCGGTTTAGATAATCGGATGAGTCGTGGCTCTAGTAACCGAGGTTGGGAATACAGGAAAAGGAGCAGGTTGGAAAGAAAAACAGTTCAGATCAACTTTGAAAATATTGAGATGAAAGTGCTGGTGGACGGATGTCCGTGTAGAGATGTGTCATGGCTCCTGGGATATTTAGAACTTGAGCCAAGGAAAGAAGTCTGGACCAAAAACGTAGATTTTAGAATCATCTATGTGGCATAGATTAAATAACTCAGGGGATGTTTATAAAGAGAAGAGTAGAGAGCTGAGGAGGGAGACAAGAAAAAACAGAAAAAATTATAACACTAGATGGCAAAAAAGAAAAAGAACTGACATCAGCTCTGCTACTATAGTGTTTGATTGTCTAGGTTTCTATTTCTATTTCTATTTCAATTACGCAAAAACAGTAACCACCAAGTGTCATCAGGAAAAGTGATGGAGGATTGTTTAGTTATATTATCATAACTATGCTCTAGTGATTGTGAGTGGCATTTACTATTCACATCAGACATTTGACTAGACTGAGGGGTGAGACTAGTGTACGGTATTTAGGTTGCTCATTTTACAAGTCTTTCATTACAAATTTTGGTTTGATGGGAAAATGCTGGGTTATTGATAGAACAATTAGCTTATTGTTCACTGGTTGAACATTGTGCTCTAAGTGAATTAGCGTTAACTTAGAGGAGTCCCCCGCTCCACCTGTGGTCTCCATGCCTGGCTTTGTGACATTCAACATATATCTGTTCGGATTAACTTGGGTGGCGCAAGGATGGAGCTTGAGGAGAATAAAAAAATACTTTGTGTGGCCAAATCAATATTCAGAACAGCTGTTGTTAGTTAGGCTTTAATGTTGGTCCAAACCAACAAGTTGTGATTTGACTGGAGTTCCCACCCTGGGTTTCTGAAAAGTGACAGCATAAAATAAATAAAATCTGATGGAGTTGACAGTGTAATGAGAGAGTGTGAATCCCATTCCTGGCACACCAATACGATGCACAGGCAATGGTTTTCTGTGTTGTCCCCTGGGAAGCATGCAGAGCACCTGGGTTGTGGGTGCCACTCCAGCCAACAGGGGAGGAGCCAGAGGTCAAGGAGGCCATGCGAGGAATGGTTGAAGCATCCCTTAGTGACTAGCCAGAGGGAGCGGGGCTGGAGGTAAGCAGAAGATTGTGCTGTCCTTATAAATATGGGAGTATTTTCTCACTGGAGAAGACTTGGGTGAATTCTGACAAGCTTCAGAGGGCAGGATTTCTGTAAATGGAAAGAAGATAAAGGAAGGCAGTCCATGGTAGGAAAAATCTTTCTAAACATTTTATTTCTCTATAAATGGAACGGACAGCTCTATGAGGCAGTGAGCCCCCCACAGCTGGGGGTGTTTAAGCAGAGTGATATCGCAGAGGGGGAGAAATTGAGATAAGTGACCGTAAAGGCCATTGTCATGCTAAGATTGGGCCCTGTGAAATGACTCGTTCAGCGGCTTCGTTTTCTCATCCTGAGGGCAATCCAGGTTCATGACGGGATTGGTTTTTTTTTTTTTCCTCTCCCCATACAGAGATAATTGGTTCTACAAATCTCATAATTCTGCTAGAGGATGAAATCTTTGCTGATTTTTTCAACACATTTCTTTCTCTCCCGGTAAGCATTCTCAGACTTAAATTTCCATGTTTCATCAACAGCTGAATAATGAATCTCGCTGAGCTGAGTGCCGTATTTTTTTTTTAAAATAAACTTCTTGCCAAATCAAAACTATTTCAATTTGAGCAGATAAATAGGAATCCGAATCTCCTCTAAAACCTCCAGGAACTTCCTGGATATAACAAACCCCAAATCTCCAGCCTCCTAAGTAGCCTTTGCCTGCACATCACACCCTCCACGGGTCCCCAGCGCAGTGCCCTGGCAAGTACACCTGGCTTTCTCCCCGCTCTGCACCTCTCCTTGGCTCTGTTCCTGGTTTCCATAGTTCCATCTACCAAAAGTCTCGACCATTTTTCAAATCTGTCCCTAAGGAATTCCTAGGTCCTCCTAATCAAACGTATTCCTCCCTCCCTCTGCGTCCCTGGGCACTTTGCTGTTCTCTTGTGTTTTACACGTGGGTCTCCCTCACTGGGTGGTGAGGCTGTGGGGTCCTGCGGGACAAGGACTATGGGTTATTCACTGTGCTTGCTTCCCCTCGCCAGGTGTTTAGCGTGAAATGATTAGTGAGTAATTCACTGGAATCAACCGTATATATTTTCTCAATCTTTGCTGTTAAAACGAACCAAAAAACATCAAAATATTCTTAAACCCAAACCTAGACTGACCTCGCATCTTTCTGGATTAAATCCTTCGTTACATCTTAACACTGGTGCCTTATAAATTGTGGCTCATTTCACTGCACCCTTTCCCATGGAATGCCACCTGTTAAAAGTTGCAATTTCCTATAACTGAGGGGAAAAAAAAAAAAAACCACTGTATTATCCCACAAACACTTACTGGGTAGTCACTTTGTGCCAGCCCCCAGGCATAGCACTGGGACACAAATATTAATGATAGCACCCCTGTCCTCAAGGAAATCCCAGTCAAATATGAGAGACTGATATTTAAGGTGAGTGCAGAAGGGGTTGTGAGTGACATGATAGAAGTCTCTAGAAGGCAATGGAGTACACGTGCATTGGAGGGAGAGGCCACTCTTCCCTGGAAGAGGCAGGAAAGGCCACAGTGAAGAGGTGACACAAGGCAAAGGTTGAAAGCAGACGAAGTATTTGAGGGAACATGGCGGTTAAGAAGGAGGAGGAGAAGGCAGAGGTCGGGTAGCAAGAGAGGCAAAGGCATTGCAGACAGAACAGAGTCCAGGCAGCAGGGAATGCAACCCACGGCGCTTTGCGGGGAACTCAGTGAGGCTGAAGATAAAATTGTGGGAGTCAGACACTGTCTGTCTGTCGTGAGACCGGGAGGAAAGGCTTCACGGGTGGCTCAGCCAGGCCTCTGAGAGCAGGCGGGCTGTGCTCAGGGGTTTGGACATCATCCGGAAGGCGGCAGCCATTGAAGCGTTTTAAGTAATGGGTCAGACTTTCATTTGAGAAAATTATTTCTACGGAAGGCTGGCAGTCGGTGGGACTGACCAGGGACCACGGCGGAGGCAGGGAGACCCGGTAGGAGATTGTCTCAATAGTCCAGGTGGGAGGTGAGAGGGATCCAAAAGCAAAAGGATGAAGAGGATGGGACGAATAGGAGAGTTTTTTTTTTTTTTTTTTTTTTTTATGAAGCAAAATACAGAGCCCTTGTCACTGTTTGAATGCTGAGGACAGGTGGTAATGAGAAAGGAGGGGTGAGGGTAAGGCTTGGGTGCCTGGCCAGATGGTGGCGCCAGCAACATGGTAAAAATAAAGGAAGGAAGGAAGGAAGGAAGGAAGGAAGGAAGGAAGGAAGGAAGGAAGGAAGAAGAGTCCTCTAAGAGCAGGTCTTTCGGGTGGTCCTGTCTCATGCTATTGCCTCTGCCATCATCTAATGGAAGGTTTCAGAAGTAATCTTAAAACATCCATCAACACAATGTAAGCAGTCCATTCTAGAAATGGAGACAGAGAAATGCGAAGTAGAATCCCAGCCAAGAACATTTGCAAGTCCTGGCTATGTCGGTGGCCGTGGTCTAGTCAGAGTGGCAGCGGTGTTTCACGTTCAACACCGCGGTCAGTTTACACAGCGCTACCCCTTGCCCTGTGAAGCTGCATCATTTGCTTCTGACAGACGGGCCTCAGAAGTTAAGTGACTTCCCTGAGACCACATGGGGCAGTTCTGGGAGCTGACCAGGTCTTACGGCTCCAGACCTCAGCCTTGTGTGCCCTCTCTGGTACAAATGTCACATGATAAAACTGGTTCCATACACTACTCCCACATGACCTCATAACTTCCCAGTCCTACCCACATCCTGTCAAGGTCACGCCACCCTCCTCATGTCTCGTCACACACTGGGTGCAGGGCAGAGAGGCGCCACTGAGGACTGAATCTCCTTTAGAGAGTGGCATCTGCAAAATGCAGGCGCCACCATCACCTTCCTTTGATGCCTCACAGCCAAGGACAAAGGGGAGAGAACGAAAGGGCCACAGACTGACAAAGGTATGGGACTGCTCATCTCGGGGAGATGGTCGGACTGACATGAATTGGGGTTTCGGGCTCTCTAGTTTTTCGCAAACATTTTGGGGACACTTTGAGACATTTCGGTGCCTATGGTGAGACTGCTAAGCTCAGACACACATAAACGCAGAAGCCCTGTTCCATCAGTGTCAGAGGAGATCGCCCAGGTCACAGCCCCTGCTCCATGACAAAGGAGAAGAGTAGCCTAGAATTATCTATCCATTTTGGACACTTAATGCCCCCCAAGTAAGTTGTACCTTTAATCTTCGTATCTTCAGTCCTCTCTACTTCCAGCTGAGGAGTTTAGGCAAATCCAAAGCTGTTTCTCTTTATAGAAGGGTTTTAGGCCTTTACTTTAGCTCTCTAAATCCACGGAGAAATGACTAACACAGTACACAGACACCTTTTAATACCATGGACTCTGGCCTTTGCACGTGGGCAAGATAACTCCAGGGCAGGGCAGAACGGAGCCAGAAGATAAACAAACCTTGCAATTTTGTCTATTTGGGGTGTTTTTGTACAAGGCAAGTTGATTCAGTGGAATAAATTTAAGAACGAATGTCCCTTGAAATGGGAAAGCTGTGGATGGCACCTCTCTTCCCGTGTGCCCGCGATGGGCCGTCACGCGGTGGTGAAGGGAAGCTCTACCCCTGTCGCTGTTTCCTAGCTTTCTTTTGCAGGTTTTTGGTCAGACACCGTTTTACACAGTTGACAATGCACAGTGGAGCCTGTGGCCAGAAATACCTCATGATTTGGTGAGTAAGATTCTGGAATGGCAGAGGGTTTGGGGTTGGGGAAGAGGGAGCCGGATTTGAAGTATGATTGGGAGAGGGCGAGGGAGAAGGAGAGGAGGCCCAGTGCGTGACTATGGAAGGAACTAGAAAGCAGACGAGTAGTACAAACAGCATCTAGCCAGGCAGAGAGTTCCCCGTTTGGGATTTTTACCACTTGGGCCAGCAATGTTGGTGAGCTCTGGTTAGCAGATGGGATTCATCTCTCATGCCCTCTGTGACTGTTGGGCAGGGGATGCTTGGAGCGCAGGGTTGAGAAGCCCCTGAGGCCACACCTAAGCCAGAAAAGAGTCTGGAAATTGATTGGCGGCACCCGCCATGGGTGTGGCATGGGAAGTGGCAGCCGTGGCCACGTAGTGATCATTCACATTGTAAGGTGCAGCTCATGGTAAGATGACTTCCTGTGCTTCTTTGTGACTACCTGACCGTTCTCCTCCAGAGACTGTCTTTCTCTTCACATCTTTTTTCTTGTCCACGTCCATTGTTCATTGTCCACGTCTATTGTCTCTTCTCCTTCTCCCCCTCTCCGTTCTCATTTTTCACCGTGTAGACCTTAGACTTACTAATGGCTTCCGCATGCCCTACCAGCGCCATGCGGAGTCAGAAGGATCACTGTAAGCCCTGCTCACAGCGAGGTTTCCTTTTTCTCTGGGGTCTGGAAAGCCGAGAAAGACATTCCACTCTGGTTCTTATATTTGGTTTCTCTAGGAGAACTCCGAAACTTAAAAGTTTTATTTTTCGCCTCCCTTCTCGGGTGACTCTGTCTCTCAGGGGTCCATCCCGTACTCTAAAGGAGATTATGTGTGGGTCTCTGTGTGTTTTTGCACATGTTGTATAGCTGATATGGGCTGGGAGCCTATGAAAAATGATAAGTGTGCTCACAAAGAAGCAAGTCGAATAGAGTTATGACCCGACGCCAGACCAAAATTCATTCTGCTTCTCTTCTATGAAGCAAACCTTAGATCTTTTCTTAAACAACTTCACCCAGAAATAAGGAAGATTTTTGGACAGAAGATCAACCTTTTTCTTTCCTACCCATCTATTCACTCCTTTGGGGGCCTCAGCCCGAGTCTCTATTCCGCTTAGATACTGTTTTTAATCAACGTGCCTCTCCTCTGGGCCAGATACTGCAAGCGTGAGGTTATTTATTGCCCCTTGCTAAGCTGAATTTCTTAGCGTTCGGTTCAATTTCACTTTTCTTTTCCTATTTTGTTTGGACTCTAGACTGCAAAGTACAAAGGATTACTGACCTGGTTGGAAAAATATCGGTTACCTTTCTTCTGTAAAACCAACTTGTGTCTCCATTACATTCTCTATCAGGAGCTCATCAGTTTC
Source organism: Pteropus vampyrus (assembly GCF_000151845.1). Lineage (NCBI taxonomy): Eukaryota > Metazoa > Chordata > Mammalia > Chiroptera > Pteropodidae > Pteropus > Pteropus vampyrus. Next base: position 638,639 of record NW_011888846.1, on the reverse strand, counting down.
GTTAATTCCCCAGAAGGAGGTAAGCATGGGGATGAACGTGTGGAGAAATACGGGAAGCCGGGCTCTATAGCGATCCTGTGCCTGTCAGTCCCACGCGAAGGTACAAATACTAGCTGCCTTTGTAGCATTAAGATATGCAGGTGGCTCAGCCTGTGTTGTGGCAATAGGTGAAATCTTAGGCTGAAAAATTCATACCTAGAGCAATAAGCAGGAGTCAGATGGGCTGGGCTATTCGTCTCACCACCGCCAGAAGTGAGAGAGCTAATGGTGGCCACAGGACATGACAAAATTACCTTCAGAATCAAACACATCCTTCCACCTTCATTGCTACCTTCCTGGTCTAAGCCACCATTTCTCACCTGGCTACTGAAATCACCTCTTAATTAAACTCCTTACTTCTGCTCTTGTTCTGCTGCTCATAGCAGCCAGTATGAGCCACCATTTTCCTGCACTCCCACTGAGCGAATGGGGCTCTGACCGCACTCGAGGCTGAGGGAGGGGCCAGGGCTGGAGCTCACCGTCTCTGTCTTATCACGGACTTCTCCTGGCAGCCAAGATGATGAGATGGAAAAAGGCAGACCAGTGGCTACTCCAGAAGTGCATTGGCGGGGTCAGAGGGATGTGGCGCTTCTGCACCTACCTCAAGGGCAGCTCAGGTGGGTTCTTAGAGTTGTTCCTGGGGCCTCTGCAGGTTCTAAGCTTCCAGAATGCTCCAGAGCACTTTCTGACAGTGTGCTTGTGGTAAATATAAAAAATGTCCTGTAATGCAGTTTGGATAAAGTCTTTGAAAACTGGGATCCATAGTATAAGTCAGGGCAGGAGCAGTCAGTGTCCCTTTCTTTCATTCATTCGCGCAACACTGTTTATTGAGCACCGCTCTGTGGCGGTTACCGTGCTGGTGGGTGGGAACACAGAGGTGAGCAAGAGTGATAAGTTCCCACCTCATAAAGCTGCCGAGATGGTGGGGAGACAGACAAGGAACCAGTAAATAAGTAAGTCCCTGTAGCCATAGGTTGAGATGCACTGCTTTCTGTTCTGTTGGGTCCAGTCGTTGATGAGCACTGGGAGGCCAGCAGTGGCACTGGCTGTCGCTCCAGTTCAGGAACATTAAGTTTTATCCAGCGACCAGCCCTAGTTTAAGGGCGAAATCCTGGATTCCCAGGGAGCAGATAGGGAAGAGCTAGATAGACTATCTTCCAGTTTGTCACCAAGACATCACCCCGCCAAAGCTGTGAATGTAGTAGTCTTTGACACCTTTCGGCTCCAGTGTCTTCCTACAGGCTCCTCCAGGTCCATGATGTAGGAAAAAAAAATTTTTTTTCTCTGATCTTTAATTTTTGGACGAAACTCAGATGTCTCACGATCCATCCTGAGTCTTAAAGTTGTCCCTAAAGTGATAGTTTTTCTAACAACAAAAATGTCACAAAAAAAATTCCTATCCTTTAAGTCACTTCTCCCCATGCCTCCCAGCCACCCCCACATTAGCATATTTCATGGAGATGATGCCTTAGCCCAGAGGAGTGACTGATGGTGATGTTTGAGACAGTAGAGTAGGCTGGTAAGGCGGAGGCGTCAGCTGCTACGCCCAGATGCAGCCACTGAAGGGGCGAGATTGGGGCGCAGCTCTGTGCCTCCCCTGTCTGATCTGCAGGTGAAGAGCTGCTGGATTTCTGGATCCTCACTGAGGAGATCCTGAGCATAGATGAGATGAACCTGGAATTAAGGGACCACTACCTGTCCCTCCTCCTTGTGCTGAAGGCCACGCATCTCCAGGAGGGGTCTCGGGTGGTCGCTCTCTGCAACATGAACATCAGTAAGAACCTGGAATGAAATCCCTGGGAAATAGCACCAAAAAGATCAGCCCGGAGTCTGATAGCCCTCAGTCTCTTGCCTTGCACACTGCCACCCTTCCCATCTTCTGTGTATCGGGGATGCCCGTGGGAGCCCCAACTCCTAACAGGAAGGAGATGAGAGAGACCAGTTGTCCCTAGGCTGGTGTGTGCCTCTTCCTGAGCTTTGACTTGCCAGTGACAGTTGGCTGGATGGAGTAAAGAGGAATTGAGACAGGGTAATTCAACAGCTCTCCATCTTCTGAGCCCACAGGGCTTGTCTTTTGGGGATTCCCTAGAACAAACCACAGTCTGCAGACCAAATGAAGTACACGTGGCTTATGAGCTGGAATTTTAAAGAAGGTTTTAAAGGGTTAAAAAAGAAAACTGCAACAGAGACCATCTGTGGCTAATGAAGCCTAAAATATCGACTAGCTCTCCCTTTTCAGAAAAGACCTGCCAACCTCTTCTCTAGAACATCAGATTCATCCGATTTATGTATGTATGTATTAAGCGAGGAGGCATTGCTAACCCAAACACAAATGGGTTCTGGAAGATGTGCTTTTTTCTTTGGTATTAGTCACACTCTTCTCTCTTCATAGAAATAACTTGAGAATTGATGACATTAAATCGAGACTGGTAAGGACTCCCTTAAATTATCCAGTCCACCCCCCTTTCTCTCATCAGATATGACCCTGAGAAATTCCATTCAGAGGTACCTGTCTCTCGTTCTTAATCATATTTTCTTGTGCCTTTTGCTTTTCTTTGCAATAACATTTAATAGTCCTCTATAAAATGACTTATTTCTATGGGGAAGAAGGAAGGTAATCAGAGAAAGGGTCACTCTGTGCTGAGCAAACCCTAAAAATGTGTCCACTGTATATTTGACCTGTTCACACCACCCCGCACCCCCCCACCCTCCGCCCCGGATTGTATGAGGGATGAATGAAATGCTATACACAAAAACATATGGAAAAAATTTTAAAAATCTCACTCTCCCCACAGCCTCTTTATCTTCATCTCTCTATGTTTTTTCCAGAGGCCCTCCTGAACCTTTCCATCTGGCATCCCAACCAGTCAACCACCAGGAGGGAGATCCTGAGCCACATGCAAAAAATGGCTTTGTTCAAACTCCAGAGCTATTGGCTCCCCAACTTCTACACCCATGCCAAGACCATCATCGCTAAGGAGGAGTCATGCCAGGGTCTGATGCAGGAATATGATACCCGCATATGCAGTATTTGCTATACTCACGGAGGAGGGCTCCCTCTAAGCATGAGCATCAAGAAGTGCTACCACCCCCTGAAGCGGTACTCAAGCAGGAAGACCAAAAGGAAGATGTGGCAGTTGATAGATCATGCCTCTTGGTCTCTAGAATTGGACACCAAGACAGACACCAACACTACTCTCCCCCAGGAGGTATGTCCTCAGGAGAAGGTGGTTATACAGATGCCCTCTCTGAATGAGGCCTCTTCAAAGGAGAGAATAATCAGTTCCCCAGAAAAGGATATTCTCTGTGACAGGAAGTCCAACGTGAAGAAGGCCAAGAGCCACCTCCACATAGAAGACATCTTTGAGACAAAGTTCTCTACCCACCTGAGGACGGCCACCCCCTTCATCAGTCACTTCTCCCAGATGACAATGAAGAAGGCTGCCAGGCAAAGCCTCTCCATGGACTACACCCACTGGGCCTTGTGTGCTGACACCTGTGCAGGGCACCCCTTCAGGGACTACCTGAAGAGGCTGAACTTGAAGGTGGAGGTCCAACTCCTGGACCTCTGGCAGGACCTGCACCATTTCCTCAGTGTCCTGATGAATAACAAGAAGACTGGAAATGCTGTCATTCAGCACATGCTGGGCACCCGGATCTGTGAGCTCTACCTGAATGAGCAGATTGGTCCACGCCTACCGCTCAGACCCCAAACCACCGAAGGTCTGAAGGAGCTGCTGCCTTTTGGGGATATGAGCCCCTGGATTCCCAGAGCCCAGAAGGAGATCTGCCAGGTAGGCCATGCCTCACAAAAATGGGTTAGTGTCTGGAAGGTTAGGTCAGGACTGACCCCAAATCCTATCTGGTCATCTGTACTGAGCTAATGATATAATTATTCACATCACCCTTCACATATTGAAGAATTGGTTAATCTTTTAGAAGCAAACTCTACAAAATGCCAAGAACCAGCTGAAACTGATCCCAAATCCTATCTGGTCATCCATATTGAACTAATGATATAATTATTCACACAACTCTTCACATGTTGAAGAGTTGGTTAATCTTTTAGAAGCAAACTCTACAAAATGCCAAGAACCAGCTGAAACTCCAAAGTAGAATTCTCCTTTATGTGGATTCTCCCAAAACCTTGAACCTCAGAGCGTTCTATTGAGGGAAATTTCGATAAGTGTGTCCTAGACATTATGTATGGAAATGCAGTAGCTTCCTTTCCATGACCGGACATCGAGGAAATGGTCAATTAGAAGGGTTTCTTCTCATCCCAAGATAATCATGAGACTATCTTGAAGATTCACTGGAAGTAAGGCCCATAGTTTATCTAGTGTACCATCAAGATCTTGGCAGAAAACAAATGGCACTGTCAAGCTGGGTAATAGATGAAAGCCCAATAAAAAGGACTGCTTACAAGGGAGGGGGCATGTGGGCAGAGAAACGACAGAGGATACTACCCCTGGGTCTCTAAGGGGCCCTGGGGTGTTATCATCCTAGATCAAAATTGTTGAGGAGAAGGGGTAGTTACCAGAACCGGGAGAGAATGAGTGATATGGAATGGAACACTTGGCAGGAGCTACAATTATCCGTGATCTGGCTGGGAGGGGTCAGGAGGGATAGGTACCCCAAGCTCATTTTGCTCCTGCTTTCCCATCTGTCAAGATCCCTGACCGAATAACTCCTCCCAGAGGTCAAGGGAGCCTGCAGATGTGGTCCACACACATTAATTTCCCAAGGCACAAGCAGGGTGAACATGAGTAGAGAGGAGATCTTGAAGGGCAAGTGGATATAAACAGCAAATATTTTAGTGCATTATAATGTATTTACCTCATAATGCACATTCATGCAAATTATCTCCTTGAGGCTTCTTAGCACCTCTGAGAGGCAGACAGGGTAGTGTATAGTTGAGAAAACTGAGACTCGGGGAGAGTAAGCGGATTAGCTCAAAGGCACACAGCAGGCTAGTGCAAGAACCAGGGTCAGAACCCAGGATTTCTTGGCTCTAAGTCCAACATAATTTCCAATACACCATAACTATCCAGGATTGGACATCTGGATAGTGTGGGACCAGATCAGTCCAGTGGAGCCAGAGCCAAAGCTCTCCTTTGCACAATACTTGAATAATAAGAGCACAGAGGCCCCCTGCCCTTGGGGGAGGCATTTGAGGTGAGAGGCTGAGACTGAGGCTGTGCTTCCTGGAGGAGCAGATCCGCACAGCAAATCCCCCTGCCTGGTATTCAGCAAAGTGTAGAAGATATTTGTATAGAGATAAGTCTGGCCTATTACAGTTTTTCAGATATAAAATCTTGGTATCATCCATGACTTGCCTCTGTCTCACACTCATGTCTAGTCTATTGGCGAATCCTGTTGGTTCAGCCTTAAAAATATATCCAGAATCCTCCCCTCCCGTTACAACCACTCTGGTCCAAACCCCATCTAATGTCACCCGGGTTGGTACCGTGGCCTCCTAGCTGATGCCCCTGGGTCTGCCCTTGGTCCTCACTAGGCTTATTTCCACATCGGCCACAGGGACTCTGCCAAAACATAAATTGGGTAATTTAATTGAAAATAAGAAAAGGAAGCAGTGAGAACCTTGAAAACAGATGGCTTTCTGTCTCCAGTAAAATCCAAAGTCCATGCTAACCTGACAAAGCCTATTCAGTCTGTTCTCCACCTCCCCAGTCTGGCTTCATCTTCAGGATTTCTTTCCTGAACTCAACACAGCAATAATTGTCCCCTCCTCTCTGCTCCCAGAGAACCTGGCTCACACCTCTAAGGTAGCATGTGTCGTACTGCCATTCATCATGCCAGAAGGTGCGCTCCTTGATAACCAGGCTTGTCACATATTGATCTGTATATTCCCAGCTATGAGCACAGTGTCTGGCATGTGGGAGGCACTCAGAAAATATTTGCCAGAAAATTAATAAATGAATAAATGTGAGAGTACAGCTATATAAGCCTAGCCAAGCACTAACTCATAGGTTTCTGTTGTTGTTACTGTTTATTTGTTTTTTTAATGTAATGAAATATTCTTCACAAGTAGGTAAGGTCTTCAAGCGGGAGATATGAAGAGTAGACACACCAAAGGAGATGGTTGGTTTTCAGGACCAGTTTGAGAATCAAATGAGATAGTACTTTGGAAAGGAACGAAGAAATACGAGATGTCAAATAATTGTCCTTCAGTAAACTGTTATATCTCTTCTTAAATAGATATCAATTATTATTCTGTGAGATTCAGAGAGAGACTACTTGAGGTGCCATATTCAGAAAGGCAAAGGAACACCCCCGAGCTGGTCATGACTAATGTTTGCTGTGCCATTGTGTCTCCAAAGTAAAGAATCCAGAATCCACAGCCTCCTTTTCTCCCACTAGCCAGAGAGACGCAGCAGGCCGAGCGGCACCTCCTAACGCTTATGTCGTGTTTGCCTTTCAGATGCTCAGCCCTTGGTATGATGAGTTTCTGGATGAAGAGGACCACTGGTTTCTCATTTTTTCAGTAGGCAGGGCTTTGGGAAGAAAAGAGACTTAAATGCTCTTTGAGGTTGAGGGCAGAAAAGAGACTTAAATGCTCTTTTCGGAGCCTTATTTGTTAAAAGTAAATGAACTTCTGATTTTTTTTTTCCCCTAGAGGCAACTGGGGGGTTGACATCCCGTTGTTCTAAACATAAACCTCTCAAGGAAAAAGACTCAAGTTCATAAGCTGACTTTAAAGAAGTCACATTTATACAGAATTCCTCCCTTATGGAAAATGGGTTTGATTTCGAAGAGGGAGGGGGGGATGGTGTGTCAAGGAGCAATTGGTTCTTAACAAACTGAAAATGTTGGGGGGTAAGTCTGTGTGGTGGGGGAGGACGTTACGAAAACCTTGCTTCTGGTCCAGTTCCTGTAGCAAATGTCGTCTGCCCCCTTTCCCACTTCTCTTAGACTCAGACCAAGTTCATCAACACCAGGTGGCATAAAAGAGACTCTATAAGCAAAAAAGAGAATTATCTCCTTTATAAGAGGTTTGAGGAATCCCTGGCACTAAGCCAGGGTTTGGCTAATATGGAAGAAATGGATTCGATGCAGTGGCAAAAGATAGCTACCGAGGACCTAAGACAAGGCGGGTCTCTCCGAGTGGAACTGAAATCTCCGGTGTTTCTGACAGGTGAGGGCGGTCACCATACCCTTTCATGCAGGCAACTGGGAAATATTACTATTTAACATTTAGTGATTATTTATGGTGTGTCAGCAGTGTGCAGTGCAAAGATTACCTCATATGATCTTCGAAATAACCTATGAGGTAAGTACTGAGTAACTGAGGTAGAGAGGACAAGTGACATTCTCAAGGTCGCACAGTAGGTGGCAGAGCCAGGATCGAGTCCAGTCGGGCTGACAGCAGAGATGCCTCCTGGCTGTGAAGGGGGCCAGAGCACTCCAGTGTGGCCTGACTCATGCCCACTAGGGCATCAGTCACCACAGTGGGACTGAGCAGTGCATTCTGTGCATCTGATAAGCAAGTTCTGCCTCTCCATGCTTCCTCCACAACTGGGTCCAAAGTATTTCCGTGAATGTATTTTTAACGACTAGATCCTTGAGACGCACCAGCCCAGCCAGGCAGTGGAAGGGACACAAAGCTCTGCTGCCCCAAAGGTCTGGGGTCGTATCCTGGCTCTGCGAGTGATTGTGTAAACTTGAGCAATTTAACCTCTCTTTAAGTCCCGGTTCTCTCACCTGTAAATTGGGAATAATAACAGGCTTGTGACGATGACCTGAGATCATCTATAAAAGACACTAGCACAATGTTTGGCAGTTGTACAAATCCAACAAATGTCAGTCATTATTATTCCAAGTGAATAAGCCGCTTTAATGATCTATGCTGAGGCAGTCAGAGTAATGCAGTATTTCTCAAACTTTAACACGCAATAAATATATTTGACTTCAGGGAACATATACCTACCTGTATATGTGTGTGTGCATCTAAATGGAAAAATATTTTCACAAAGCAATGCTTGCCCTTATTACATAAGATGATGTACTTCAAGATTCTCTATTCTGTTCTTTGTGTTATAAATGCTGGCAATGATTCGGTTTATTTTTTTGACATTCTATTGAGTCATGACCTACACTTTGAAAAACATGGGTGGAGTAGGAGTTAAGCAAAAGCTTTGAAATTTCAGTGCCACGGCTGCCTCGCTCTGTGATCCTGGGCAAGTTACCCCCACCTCTCTGAGCCTCGTTTCCTCATCTGTAGGGTCTGGTTAATGGCCCCTGCTGTGCAGGGCTGTTGAGGGGATTGGTGGCACTTACACAGCAAGCAGGTGCTCAGTAAGTAGTACTCGATAGATTACACTAAAGAAAGGCAACGCTCGACTCCCTTAAAATTTCAATGTACGCTCCATACACAGAGCAAGATGACTTGGATGCTTGCCCCTCGGAGCCATGCTTAGACATGAGTTATTTAAATCTGTCATAAACTGGCCCTCTGTTTTACCTCAGGGATTTGCCTTCTCTCTAAGTCCTGAACATTCTGGAACGTCTCCCAGAAATCAAGAGCAAAGTGGAAGAAAGGGTAGCTGGTAAATTTCACCACACTCATACTGGGCAACAGGCATTCCTTTAGTGGCCCTGGAGTGTCAAGGTGGCCAGGAAGAGCAGGAACCCCTTCCATGGAGACGCCCCCTCTCTCTGCCAACACACATCCTTACTTCCTCCACCACTGCCTTTTGGGAACACAAGTTGGACCAAATGAAGGGCCACCTGTACATTAGCCCAACCCGAGGCCCCGACTGCCAGGTAGGCTGATATTTCCACTCAGGCTGTACCATAAATTCACAGCACCAGAACTAGAATCTCTCAGCTTTCATATGGAAAAAATTGGTCCCAGAGAGGAGAAAAGACTTGCCTGAGGTTGCTCGGCAAGGGAGGACTAGAAACCTAGATCCGTTGCAGAAATAATCCACGGCTCTTACTACTCACAGCCAGATACCCCTGGCTGAGGAAATGATGACGACCATGCTGACATGAGGACAGCTGACGTTTGTCAGGCCACACCCTGGTCTTCCTTCTGGACCCCACCAGTATAATGTCAGCAAGCACTGGCCTGCCTTGGAGAGTTCCTGGACAGCAGTGTGTGACTAGTTTTAATCTAAACTCCAGAATTCAAAACATAAATGAATGTTTTCACCTTGATTGGAGGCAAAGGACTGCTAATCTGCTTTTACATCCCAGTACGTGGGTAAAACCTCTCTTGCTGTCTCAGTCATACTGTCCTACCTCATTTTAGATGCGAAAAATACTATTCCTTTTCAATTCATCGTGTATGACTGGAAACAATGTATGGCTATTTCTAGAAAAAAACAAGTCTCTCTCAAAGGACAATTGTTTATCATATTCAGATATGTGAGCTGACAATTCTGAATGAATTCCGAAGACAAAGACAAGAAGAAGAGAAAGGTCCTACCTAGCATGTTATTTGTTACATATGATCCCTAAGTGCATCAGACTCTTTGAAGCAATAGCAGAATGCTTGAAATGCATTTGCAACTCTTCCCTACAACAGATGGCTGCTTCAAAGGGGTCAACATTAATTTGGATTAATTACTTCATGTAAATGTGTTAATAATTAATGACTTTTTCAAAGTCATATTTCAGTTATCCTAGTATCCCTCAGGCAGAAAATCTCCATGGGTCAGGTGTCCCCAAGAAGGGCAGAATCTTCCCACTGGGGTGGGAAGAGGCTGTATTTCCTTGCTTCTAATTTGGCCTAAGGAATTTGTATTCCCTGTGAACTTAAATAGCATTTTAAAGGCAATACCTTCAACAAAAGTATATGAATCTTTGAACCTAGAGTGGACAACTAGTCTCCACCTCTGTTTTTTCCTACTTAATAGACATAGAAAAAATGACCTTTGAGGAACTCTGCTGTAAGTATCCGAAGGTGGCCATCGAGAAGATCAGCAATGACTACAAAATATATTGTGAAAAAGCACCTAAGATAGGTAAGTGTTGAAACTCACAGGTAGATTTGAGACAACCAGGTAAGAGAGAATCTTCAAACTCAATGGACTATAAGCCAAAAGTGGAACTGTGCTTTGTTTGAAATGAAGGATGCTCAGACCATGTCTGTTTTTTTTCCTCCTGCAAAACCATACATAGAATGTCATGAAAATGAGATTCAATTGTAAATGAATGAGGAAGATGATGAAAATTAATTCCTACCTTCTTTCTTAGTTGTTACTCCAGTGTTTTAAATAATGCACATTTGTCTTCTTTGAAGTTTCCTGGAGTCAGAGATTTATGGGAGGAGGTTTGCTGAGGCACATTCTTTGGAAGAGCACCTGTAAGGGAACGAGGAAAGCAGGGCTAAGCACAGGGAGATGCTGAACGGCGAGGTAGTTATTGCAGACCTCAGCAGACTCCACAGGAAACTCTAAAGCTGTCTGCCATAGAGCGAAGGGACTTGGGTGCGTCCACATTGACTCATGTGGGATGTAGCTGCCCCTAGGGAGGATCTAACCTTGGGTCAGGCAGTGTTCTTTGGTGGACGGAATATCCAGAACGAATTTTCACATTTCTGCCTTGAGGTGCTTTGTCGGTTTTAGGAAAATTGCAGTTACTGTCTCTTCAAATAGTTGTCTTGCTCCATTCAATTTCGTCCCTCTTCCTGATAATCTTAATACATATATTTTTGACATTTCAATCATATGCCGTATGTCTTGTGTGCTTTATTCCGTATTTTCCTTTTTTTCTCTCTTGATTTTACACCTACTTCAGCAATTCTCAGTTCAATTGTGTATAATTTGTCATTCTACCCATTTATTAATCCTTAATTTTCTATGTTTCTGTCATTAAACTTTGTTTTTAGAATTTCTATTTTTTTCTTTTTATGATATTTAGTCTTTGTTGATATTTTCTTTCTCTTTTAATTCCTTAAACTTTATTAATAATAGTATTTTTAAAGCCCATATTTGGATTTCCTGTGTCTATTTCAAATGTCATATTTTTTCCCCTTGGTTTTTGGTCAAGTCTTTTTAAATACCTTGTTATTTCTGCTTTATTTGTGAACACTGTCAATACAAATTTATAGAGATGATGTGAGGCTCTGGGTGATGTTATTTTTCTTCTAGAAAGGGTTTCTTTTGCTTCTAGCATGCACTGAACCCGCAGCATTCAGATAACCTTAAACCATTTTAAGGACTGAGTTAGTTCAAAGCTAACTTTCATTCCGTTTAAGGAAATGCTAGCTCTAGTTTTCCTTACTTTTGGGGGGTCCGAATTGAAAGCCTGGAGTGCTTATCCGAGCCTCTTCTCCTTTGCTGTTTTACAGATTTTTCCCTCTTCTACCCTGATAGCGTGCCAAAAAGCTTTGCTAAATTCCTCAGTAGCCACTGTCATGATTGTCAGATACCTTGAAAATAAAATCAGTGCCAAAAGATTTTTTTGCCCCTGTTCTAAGGGTCCATGGTTTAGTCTCCTGTCCTATTGTGGCTTTAACGATGCAAAAGCCTCAAAGGCAGCGGAAGGATGAGTGTCAGCTTACCTTCCTGGATTTTAACGTTTTCTTTGTTTCTGATCTCTGAGTATTTATTTTGTTTTGTATTAATTTCTTACAAGCTTACTTATGAGTTTTAAAGTGTATTATTTTTTATCCAGCATTCCTAGGTGTTTTTGTTTTGTTTTGTTTTGTTTTGTTTTGTTTTGTTTTGTTTTGTTGTAATCGGGAGTTCCTTGAGTTTCTTTTGGGTTTTTGATATTAGTCTTCTATAGTCTAGATTTTATTTTTTCACCAATGCAATTGCATTTATTTAGATCCACTACTTATTGTTTACAATCCTTTTTGTATGCTTTCTGTCACTGAAGGTATTACCAAACCACACAAAAATTTCCTGTGGAAGTACATTCTATTTAGTAAATAGTTTAACGCATTAGCTATATAACTGGGCCATGTTCTAATTTCTGGAGATGAGGTGAAAAATATACCTTCCCGTCCCTTAATGAGTTGATAATCTATATTTTCTCCCACAATATTAACCTCAAAAGGCTCTACGAATACTAAAATCCTCAGACTCACTCATTCTTCAATAATAATGTTTTAATATATTTTTTGAAATAATGGTTTTTAAATGGCAGTAGGGAGCCAGACGCCCACTCTGAATAGTGTATGGCATGACAGAATAGCACTTAAGAAACGTGTAGTGGAAGCAGTGTCCTCAGGAAAGAGAATGATTTTAGTTAAAGCAAGAAGGTGGAGGGAATGCTTAAGAAAGAGGTGAGAATCTGGGAGAGTTTGCTGACTACAAAGCAGGAGCTCCAGATGGCAAGCGGAAGGGTTGAGGATGGGATAGCAGAGGTGTCAGGGAAGACTGACTGCCATGTGGAATGTGGTCGAGTAAAAATGGCTGATTGAAGGAGGGATGACACTTGGTGGTGAAATGATAAGGAGAAGTATGATGGACTTGGTCTTTGCAGTCCTCTGAAAAAGGTGGGCCCTAAGCCTAATAGCCAGCAGAACTTAAATAACACAGCCTAGACTGATATTAGTATCCGCCTCTTCTCAGCTCTCATAGCCTGAGATGGCAGCAGTTGTTGGGACCGTGGGTTTTCCACCTGCACTCAATGTCTGGTCAATGTCCTCGCTACTTTGTCCCCTCTTATTCTCTGCAATGTTCTTTTAACATGGTGTTGCCTAACTTTGTAATTTTCCATTAGATTTTACAGTGAAAATCTTCAGAGAACCAAGGGTGCAATCACCCCCAACTAGGAAAATGTCCCTTAAAAGAACTGCTGTGAGGAAGCCTTCGATACGACCCAGGTAACACATAAGACACAGGAGCTGGCTACAGCAACGCCTCCTGGTACAAGCTCTTTTTAATCTCCACACGTGTAATGCTGAACTTATTTTCCTGTGTATATATTTCCAGACTCTTTTCCTTATATCATACATGCATGCACGGGCATACTTTGTATGTTAAATCATTATTTTCTCAAATTGGTACCACGCAATATATATCATGCAATAACTCTTTAATGGAACAAATTATCATGGACATCCTTTCGTGTCAGTATGTATAGGTCTACTTCCTTCCATAGTATGGATGTAGCATGATTTATTGCACTACATCTTTTTTATGGACATTTACATTATCTTTAACTTTTCATTGCTATCAATAGTGCCCCAATAATCATTTTTGTCCATGTATTCTTTCCTATTTGTGTTTTTCTGGACTGTGTACTTCTGTAGTAGCCTCCTAACTAGTTCCTTACTTCATGTTTCTCCCCCTTATAATCAGTCCTAGAGTCAGCCTCTGGGCAAGTTCCACGCTAGACAAAGACTCTGTGGCCCTTTCTTTCAGGAGTGCCCACTCGCCTTTCTTTCCACTTCGCTTAGCACAAGTGCCACCTCTACAGAAAAAGTTCTCCAAATGTATGTCTGCTATGACTTCCCTCTCCTCTTAAACACTACATCCCTAAAATACGACACCAAGCACTTACCATGGACTAGTGTTCACGGCTCTTTATTTTTAGGTGCATCTTCTACCTTCCTGACTATAATTTTCTTGTAAGCCATGCCATTCATTCAGTCGTTTCTTTTTTTTAAATTCAGCGATTATCTACTAATGACTAGCTATATGGAAAGTCATTTTGTAGGGGATATAGATATATTAGTACATACCAATTTGGTAGTCAAAGTCACTGGCAGAATATTTGTATAAAGAAAGCTCCCGGAAGTATGTTTTCAGTTACTGTTAACATTGATTGGGGGTGATAAGTCCTCTCTCTCATTTAAATCTTCTAGAAAAATCTTCTTCCCATTAAAGGAACTGAAATTAATCCCTGATATTCAATCATTTATTCCTTTTGCTGTTCTAATTTGTACTACTCATCACTTTCCACTATGTCTACAGAAATACCTATTTTCCAATTTAGTTGAAAACAAATATCACAGAAGTCTTTTCCTAATCATATGATCACAAGATCATTAAATTCTAGAGAGACTATGTGGGGTTATATAGTCCAGTTTCATGTCTTCAGTTAACACCACAGCAGAATGGCCCAGGAATACCACAGTTGCAATTCACTTAACCTTGTCCCTAACCCTCAATCAATGTAATATACAATTATTGATCATATACTGTGTCTCAGACATGATACAAAAACTAGGACATAGCCCTAACTAAATAAACTACAAGGCTCACCTTAAAATGCTATGATACAATATTGACTAGTTACTATTATAGTTGAAGGAGGAAATTTTGAGTGAGGATTAGGAAAAGTTAAGAGTATCAGAAGAGGCCCTGATCTGTATGTAGGAATTCAATTGCAAAGAAATGGGAGTATTTTGTGGGTAGGGCTAAACCTTCCAAGCTGAAGAAATAAACTCAGAAATATGAAAGTGGTATTTGAAGACATGAAAATAGTTCAGTAGTATTAAGCACAGCATGTATTGAGAGAAGGGACATGTGACATTAGAAAGCTAGATTGAGACCAAAGTAACCGGAAGAAGATCTTGAGTGAATGATTAAGGAATTCGTATCGATTAAATGGCAATAAAGATTCATGGGGGTTCATTGGAACAGAAGTAGCAAAGATACCTATTACATGGATTTTAAAAATATTACTTTGGCAGAAATAGCAAGATAATATGAGGAGTCAGAGACTCAGAGACTGGAGACAGAAATAATAGTTGGAAAGTTGTAGATTTTTGGACAAGTGATATTAAAGGCCTAAAGTAAACAGTGGAAGTAGTTATATAAGGGAAGATACAGATTAAAAAAACACTGAAGATAAGGAATTAGACTTCTAGAACAGTGGAGTAAGAACCTCACAAATTGTCTCCCATAAAAACAATGATAAAACCGGAAAAACTTGTCTCAAAAATTTAAAACTCTGTAATTATCATGTTATCCAAATTTTCAGCTTAAAAATATATGATACATTACCTTCCCTCCCCCTCCAAAAAAAACACAGAAAAGTACGGCCCACATACAGCAGGAAAAAAGCAATCATTACAAATGGTCTCTGATGCGATTCAGATATTGGACTCACCAAGGACTTCCAAGCAATATGTTCAAGAAACTAAAGGAAACCATGTTTAGAAAATTAAAGTATGATAACAATGACTCATCAAAAGAAAATATCTATAATGAGGTAGAAGTTGTAAAATAGAACCAAAATCTGGAGTTTAAAAGTATGATAACTGAAAT